>NC_060900.1:2028100-2103100 GCF_014805685.1 Silurus meridionalis | reverse complement strand
TATTATATTATTATTTGTTCTAAAAATACAATTCAAATTCTAGTATTAATAATATTAGTAGTGTTCTTATTTTAGTATTTCCTTCTAAAAATTCCAGTTCTAATTTAAATATTTTTTGTACATTTTTATTATTCCATATACAATATTGTTTGAATTTTATTAGTGTTTATATCGAGTTCTCTTTTCAGATTTTTTCTTATATGAATTAAACCAGAATATAGTATTTAAAACACTATAATAAGCATAAAATATTTTTATTATTATTATAAAATATGTTCATATATAAAATATTACTGTAATGATAATTTTCTTGTTTATATTCTAATTCTATCGAATCAGAATTTCATTCTGCAATAGATTTATAGTTTAGCCGTTAGCACTGATATTATTGGGTACTTGATGTAACCCATCTTTGTTGCATAAAAGTAAATTTGATTGAATTCTAGTCTCAGTTCTAGTTTTAGTATTTGAAAAAATAGAGTAACTCTTCCTTCTCCAGAGGCGACGATATCCACCCGTACCCCTTCTGTGACACCGCTGTGACTCTGTTAATGAACTGACACCTTGTTTACGTCGTCTATGCCTCTAGACTGTTGCTGCACTCAATGCCGGCGGGCTTCCCCATGTCCTCTGGGCCTGTGTGTGTGTGTGTGTGTGTGTGTGTGTGTGTGTGTGTGTGGGAGACCAGCATTGTTCGGTTTTAATTTTAGCCAAACTTAACACTGCACACGACTCTCATGGGTGTTTCTATTAGTTTCACTGTGATGTATCTTCTTATTCTGTGTTTGCTCGGCTCCCAGGTGAGCGGCAGCATATGGCTTTCTTGGGGGTGGGGGTTGTTGTGGGGTGGGGGGGTTTGGCGGCTGCTGAGGGAACTTCCCCCTCGACCTGCCCCCTGACTGCACCACCCTGTTTATTTACACAGGGATGCCACCTGTGTGATTGGGATATAATCTCGTTGTGTAGTCACTAAAGTTTTTAGTGGCAGTAGCATATTTTTTGGAGCTTGAGGAGTTCTGGTGAATGATACCAACGTTGACCTGACGATACACCAAAAAACATCGATCCAGTCAATTAAACAATGAGGATTTATTTACATATTATAGAATTGACTTGAAGTTTGACATCGACATTCTAAACAACTCAAATCCAACATGGAAAGTATAAATATGAGAGAGGAGTGTTGATGGAATGGTGCCAGATGTTGGAGCAGCAGTGCCATCTCTAAACGAGCGATTGACAATGCGTCTTCTCTAAATGAGTACAATGGAAGAATTACATCAAAATATGTAGCTGTCAAAATATTTATTGATGAAATGAAATGACTTGAGTTTAGTTACGTAACCTAATCTAAAGTTTGAGATTAGTTACATAAACACTGGAGTCTCCCTTCAAGTCTTCATTAGAGATTAGTGACTGAGATTATGTTTTAAAGAAACTCACAGGATTATCCCTTTAAGTGTTGTGTTCATGGTTAATCCTTGAAGCAGTTTTTACGGCTACACGTAACAGTTACTCCACGAAAAGGGGCAGCTGTGTTTTGCTAAAATATGAAGCATGAGTCCGACCTTCTCGATTTGGCCTCTATGAATTGGTGCATGTCGTCGAGCATACATAGCTGTTCATTTAAAATGCAAATTAGTTTGTTGTCAATCTGAACGCGTGTTCTAATTAAAAACGTGCCGTCAAGGTGAGGAACAGGCGGGGTGGGGGGGGGTGGTATGGGCTGGGATGGGGTGGTGGTTGGTGGAATAGGCAGAGGAGCGAGGACATAATCAAGGTCTGTAGTAATGAGATATTTCTGACAAAATGCCCATTAAAGCCAAGGCTCATGCCGACATGGGAAATGGACCTCAGGGTGGACAGCGTTTAGCAGTTAACAGGAGTAAATATCAGCACCCACTGGGGCACTGAGACACTACAAAGGGCTTGTTAATGTGAATTAAGGACCAGCATTAAAGCCCAGAGTGGGAACTAAAGAAGTGTGTAGGTGTGTGTGTGTGCTGTAACAGTGCTTTTATGTTAGACTTTGTGATCCTGACATGTTCATGGGTTGAATTATGATTGAATACTGTATAAATCTAACTGTTAACTGTCTTTCAGAAATGACACTAAATATTTAAATGATTATTAATTATTAATTTGATTATAACATTTGGCCATAGACAGAGGATTCAAGCTATACCATGTGTTCAAATCACAACTAACCACAATGTCCATTTATTATAAATGTTTTTAAATCATGTATAGTTTTTAATCGATATATTAATAAATTTATAATATTTATTCTCATTTTGCAGATTCAATAAAAAAATCTTGTGCACATTTTGTTGGAATATATATAAATATAATCATAAAATTATATAATAATAATAATAATAATAATAATAATAATAATGATAATATTAATAATGATAATAATAATAATAATACAAATAAATAATTACAAAATATTCAAATGTAATTATGTGCTGTTGTATAACAAATAACAAAAAACCTAAAAGAAAAAGTTTTACAACCAGACACAAGCAAGAACACAAGAACCCATTTGGTATTATAATGATCTCCACTCTTCTGAGAAGATGTTCCACTACATTTTGGAGGGTGTGTGTGGAGATTTGTGCTCATTCAGTAAGAAGGACGTTAGTCTGCTACTGATGTAGGGTTAAAAAGGCCTGGGGTGAGGAGGCCTGGAGAAATGACGAATGATGGATGATAAATGATTTTAAAAAGGCATTAGGACGAATAACAAATGTGAGTGCACCACGCTGAACTGCGAAAATCGAGTAAACAAAAATGTATCTCACAACCCCTGCCTGGAGTCTTTATTCTCGTTTCCGAGCAGTTTAGGGGAGGAAGTCTGACTGGAAAAGTTCCTGAGAAACCTGAAATAACTAAAGACAAATATCTGAAACTTATATTAAGATAAGTCAAAATTATAATCACATTCTTTTTTAATACTGTATCTGTTGTTTTTCAGATCCACCCTCGCCTCAGAGCAACACCAGCTGCTCTCCTGTCAGATGAAGATCCACCAGAAGTTTCACACTGACAATCCTGTCAATTTCATGCCACTCTTTCACCTGACACCTTGACAATTTCATGTCTCCATGTCTCACTTGATGTTTCATATCATCTCCCTGGCTTTAGGTTCCTGTGGACACGTCTGTAACCGCGTTTGCATCTTATCCTATTGCATTACATTAAAGCTCTTAAAGCTGGAAAGGAAGAAATGTTCTGTACAGCTGAGGAGTTTTTAGACTAGCGACAAAGCTAATTCAAAAGCTGCATAGATAGATAGATAGATAGATAGATAGATAGATAGATAGATAGATAGATAGATAGATAGATAGATAGATAGATAGACAGACAGACAGACAGACAGACAGACAGACAAGAAAGTAGGTAGCAACAGTTGTATATGCTAGTGCTATGCTAGTGTGAATGTAGCATGCTAGTTCACAGTCAGTTCAGTTGTAGCTTACAGGTTAGAAAAATGTAACCAAATAAATCAGCTCTATCGAACCCCTCCTATCTGTCATGTTTCTCTGCAAATGAAGGACAGATATAGAAGATAGAGTGTGTGTGTGTGTGTGTGTGTGTGTGTTGGGGGGGTGTTCTGGGTGTCAACTCGAACAGACTTCCATGTAGCTAATTTATTTACAGATTTAATTAGAGCGATTGAGCCCTCACAGTTCTGTGAGAGTGAGAGAGAGATAACAGGGGAGAAATGTTGCCAGCGCTACACTAGTTTAATTACTCTCTCCTGCTCCAGATCCCCGTTCACCCACGTCTGGGGAGAGGCTTAATTAAAATCCTCATTATTTTACTTTTAATTAGTTCTCCCCTTCTTTTGTTTCCTTTCACCATATGGCCATGTTCCGTGGTCAAATTAACGTAATTGAGCTAATTAAGCCGATCGCCTTAATTATTCAAAGTCTTCCTATTGGCTGATGCGCTCTAACCCCCCTCCTTTTATCCCCCCCCTGCCTTCCTCAATCCACCCTCCTCCCTCTCGTGCCCTGTCTCTTAGTCTCTCCATCTCTCTCTCCTTCGCTGACATTCTCAGCTCACAGTTGTCAAGTGTGTATGAGCGAGTGTGAGTGTGTGAGAGAGAAAGAGATGTAGCAGGGCCCCCTCACTGTCACCGCATCCACTGAGCTGAGAAGACATCTTCAGGAACGTTCCCATGACAGTAATGAAGCAGACAATGTCCTTGTCCTCCTTGTCCTCATCATCCTCATCGTCTTAAACCTTATGACCTATAATGAATTATGATGGGACAAAACGTGTGGGGTTACACCCTCCGGCTATTCAAATGTAGGATTTACAGTAAATTCCTAGTTTAAAGGTATACTCCAATGTTTTTCAATCTGATGTCTGTCCATCCATCATACCTGTCCTGCATATTCTGTAACATCACCACACCACGTCTCCTGCACTGGGAAATAACAAGAAAATCCCTTCTTGGAAAACCCAGAATCCTAAATCCTACTTATAACGGAAGTCTAAAGGTAGCCGTCAAATTTCTGCCAATGAGCATTCAAAACACGAGCTGGTTCCAGCAATCCGATTGGCTAGCTCAGTTTAACGGTAGACAAAAATTCACGGTTCGGTACGTACTTCGGTAATTCACGGTCCGGTTTGGGACAGTTAGGGGAAAGAAATGCAAAACATTAAATTGGTTGCTGTGTTTTTATTATCGCAGTTTATTATAATTTACATTTGTTACATATAATAATTAACATCAAATGTTCACATATTTAATTTTTTAAATAAATACCTGCTTGGTTTAATAATATGAAAAAAAATTTGATAGATATTTTATATGAATAAAATAGAATAAATCAAATGAATGCAATACACTTTTTTATGATATTGATTCAATTGAGTAATCGATTAAATTGATTAAAAAAAAAAGTGGAAAAATAATGGTTTTTATTAGACATTTATTAGACCCCAAATGCGGATGTGTATATGAGAGTGTGTGTGTGTGTGTGTGTGTGTGTGTGTGTGTGTGTGTGTGTGTGTGTGTGTGTGTTTATTTTCTAAAAATATTTTCTAGTGAACTCTTCTGCTTATTTCAGCAAATGTTAACAAATGTCTTCATTCTCTGCGTCCTTCATTCATTCCTCGATATGCGTTTTTCTTCTTTTATCCATCCATATTGTGAGACTGTCGTGTACAAATACAAATACAAATACAAATCGTATTTCTGGTACGGAGCGAGTAGCCACAGTGACACTGCGCTAACTCTAGTTTCTTATTTTCCTATGCCTCTGGCATTCTTGTGTATGTTTTCAAGTGTAATAATAATAATAATAAATGTAAAAAGGCAGTGACACTTCACTCAAAGTGCAAGTCGAAGCCAAAACAAACTTGTGGTCCGCCACATAATACGTTCGTGAGATTTTAACTTACATTTTAACTTCCGCACGTGTAAAAGGATTGCATGCAGTATTATACGTGTGCACCAAAAGCCCTGCACCTAAAACGTTCGGTACGAATATGTGTACCATCATATCCCTAGCATGCTCCATGGTGAACTTCTTTCTCATGAAAAGATTGTAATGGAAATGCGTCTCACATTCCAGTGCAGTCTTTGTTTCTGAGGGGTTTAGGAGAAGTAGTCAGGCTGGAAATATTTTCTGACACCTGACAAACCTGAAGCATCACCACACTACATCTCCAAATCCTGAAAAATAACAGAAATCCCTTCTAGAATATCCTAGAAATGTACTGACAATGGAAGTCCAAGGGCAGACGTCTAATTTTTTTCCAAAGAATGCTCAAACACGAGACGGTCCCCGTGATCGAGAAAAGATGTTTCAGTGGCGAAAAAAGTCTTCAAAAAGTGTTTCATACATTTTATATACAAACGTTTGTGGACTGACCATAGGATTCGTATGTACTGTTATAGTGGACTCCACTCATCTGGGAAGATGTTCCACTAGATTTTGTGGAGATTGGTGCTCATTAAGCTGCAAGGGTGTTAGTAAAGTCAGGTGAGAAGGTGAGGAGGCCTGAGGTGCAGTCAGCGTTCACATTCATTCACGTACAATAGGGAGCTCTATAGCAGGAGATCTTCCACCCCAACCCATGTAGAGCATATCTTCAAGGAGATCCTTTGGATTTGTACACAGGGGCTTTGTCCTGCTGGAGCAAGTTTGGGTCTCATAGTTCAAGTTCCTGCTAGTGACGGGAAGATCAGGTCATTTTAGTCACTCGGTTCTTTGAATCTCGTTCATCGAAATGAACGATTCTTTTTTTTTGAGTCATTTTGTTCATTTGATCAGAAATAAGATAAAATAGAAGGAGTAGCCTCACCTCACATATCTTCTGGTCTGTGTCTTTAGTTCTTTTGTCACGTGACTCCTATAAACCTCTATTGCATTGTGTAGCGTCTACGGGAGTCTAAAGACTCGGACCAGGTGACTCATGAGTTAAACTACTCGATTCATTTTCCTGCTTTGCTGGTGCACGTCCAGTAGTAAATGATGAATCACTCTTTGAGACGACTCGTTCTTCTGAGTCACGTTAAAGATTTGATTAAAATGAACAAAGTGTTCATTTCCGACCCGTCAAAAAGACGTCCTACACAATTGTGTCTCTTCAACATTTTGTTTAATGTAAAATATTTAATGTAAAATATTCGTTCTACTGAAAGTGTAATGACAGTTATCGGTTTAATTTGTGAAGAAAGTAAAATGCGGCACTCGAAGACCATAATCTCAGTCAACCTTTTCCTGCTAATTGCATCAGCTGATGCTAATGAAGCTTACAGGCTTAAAAAGGTTTCACCCCGGCTTCTTACTTTGTTGCGTAGCAACAAGACACCTCCGAAAGAACCACCGTGTGGCCCGAGAATCAGCCGAAGGAATGTTTGTCTTCTTTCTTTTTGACTTTTTTTTCTTTTGTGATGGAACGCTCAAGGTCATATCGGGAATAACGTCACGGCTGTAAAGATCAGCGTGACCCAGATCGTGTCTGAAACCAAATCAGGGAATAGTGATGTGATCGTGAACGTTAATCCAAATGCACAACAATGTCAGGAACTTTCAAGAACCAACTTTCACCAAATGCATTAGCAAGTTCAGTGCTTGTTCATTTTTATGTAAAGTTATACAGTTTACAGTCAAACGTTTGTGGACAATTGACCAGATTGGTATTCTGAACATCTCATTCCACATCGAGTCAACATTCCCTGTTATAATAACTCCAGTCGTTCCACTAGAACCACTAGAACCTTCAAGATGTTCCACTAGATTTTGTTGAAAATCGTGTGAGATTCGTTCATCCACAAGGTTGTTAGTAAAGCCAGGTCATGATGAGAAAAGGTGCGGAAGCTTGAGATCACGGTTGAGGTCTGATCTTTACCCCAATGCATGGAAAGCATATCTACATGGAGCTGGTTTGTGCACATGGAGTGGCACCTGAATGGAGGTCTATATGGAGGCTATGTAGACAAATGTTTTTGTACACCTGAGAAAATGATTGTTTTGTACATTTTGAACATTTTATTCCACATTTACTTTCCATTTGCCGTTATAATAATCCCCACTCTTCTGAGAAGACGTTCCACTAGATTTTATGGAGAAGGTGAGGTGAGGAGGCCTGGGGTGCAGTCAGTGTTAATTCATGCTCAAAAGGGTTTAGAGCTCTACAGCAGGAGATCTTCCAGTCCATCCCATATAAAGCATTATCTCCATGGAGCTGGCGCATTATCATTCCAGAACAAGTTCAAGTGAATGGAGAATTTCAGAGCCAGGTGTCCCAATACTTTTGTCCATATCGTGTAACTCGTTTGTTGAAAACAAGATGTTCGGAGTCTTGAAGGTCTGAAGATTTGCACACCTGGCCGAACCCTGTACCGGAAGCCCATGCAGGACCACTGAAGAGATTTGTGGAGCATCAGGAGCTTTCTGTTATTTTTGGGTGGCATTTAAAACACTTTCTCCTCCATCACACTCTTTCTCTCGTTCTCAGCATAAAGCACGGAAGCTCAAGCAATTAGACTCATTTGCATGTGTTAATATGATTAATTAGTGAGCGTAAACACGTTTTTTTTTCTTCCATGACAGAAACAGCACAGCGATCCGTACACCTGCAAACTTAATTTTTTTTAAATCTTCAACGATGATAAAGCTCATCAAGCTAAGAGGCTTTCTCTCTCCCTCTTTTTTTTTTTTTTCTTCCAGACCTGCTAATTGGCATCTGAATATGCCTGGCTAATTAGTAATATGCAGATGAGGCTCGGTATGTGTGAGCTGTGGAGTGCCGGGTGTACGGACTGTGCCTGTGGTTTTATACGTCGTGATGCGAGTGTAATTGTAATGAATGGATCCGCATTGAAATGGTGCATGGTTCCGTTCTTCAGGGCTGAAGAGTGAGAACAGAGTGAACCGACCGGAAGTGAGCAGGACGCTTTTTTGGATTTCTTGTATTTCAGCCTTTTCCAGGAAAAAGCTCGAGTTCTATGTGCTACAAATATATTTCATATTGAATCTCTCTGTTCAGCTCAAACATCTCCAGAGATGCCTGGATCTTCTGTTCGGATCTGCCCGATTCATCCTGATGTCCACCTTCTGGATGGAGTTCTCTTGAATTACAGACCACTACAGCCTAAAGATCTATGAGGTTCCCGAGCAACTCAAGGATTTGGACTGTAATTAATATAAACAGTGTTATGACTCAGGACCTCAGAAAAGTTTTGCTTTGAAGCGTCCATCACCGAACATCTCAACAATGATGGAACTGTAGCAAATTAATTTTTGTGTATAACTTAAAAGTTATACACTCTTTTATACAACTTTCATCCCAACACTTAAAACAGATTTTTAAAAAAGAGAAGAGAAGCTACTTCTGTCCAAATAAGGGATTGATTCTGTTTGATTTAAAGCTCGATCCAAATCCAAGTCCGGTCCGATTGAGCAGGGTATCGGAGCGGATCTGAAATAAGAAGAGCGCATGCTTGAGTCGGAATATTTTCTTCATTCGAGGGGAGAAAAGAGAAAGAAAATGAGAGAGATAAAAGAAAATGACAGGAAAGAGAAAGGGGGGAGGGAGAAGGAGAACGAGGAGGAGATGTATGAGAAGGAGAAAAAGGAGTAGAGAATGAAGAAAGGCAGAAAAGGAAGACAATGAGAATGCAGAGGAGGAGGAGGAGGAGGAGGAGGAGGAAGGGAGAAAGACTGAAAGAATGAGGAAGAAGAGAAGGCAGAGGGGAAAAAGAGAGGAAACGAATGAGGGAAGGGAGAAAGAGAAGAAGGAAGGAAGCATTCAGAGAAGGAGGAGGTAAAGGGGGAGAAAGAAAAAGAGAAGCAAATAAAGGAGAAAAACAATAAAGAAGAGGAGAAAGAGGAGGAAGAGAAGGAGGAGGAAGAGAGGGAAGGATGAGCGATTTGATTACGGGGTAACCAGTTAATGCGTGTGAGTGTTTTCAGGCTCTGAATAAAACGCTGCGAGTTCCTCTTAATTAGCTGGGAGGCAGATTAGGCGTTTATTAAAATCGAACACAGGATCAGAGCAAAGTTCAGCCTCCCCTGCGCGCGCACACACACACACACACACACACACACACACACACACACACACACACACACACACACACCTTAGAATTAATTGCTTCTGTAATGTTCTGAGCCGACTCGCTCCTCTGGGTAATGCGTTTTGCACCGACGGGAGTGAAGCTAATCACTACATGAACAAACAGCAATAAACAATCAGCCTCATCAGCCGGCGTTAAAAAACATTCCGCTTCCTTCTTCTTTTTTAAAGCATTTATTGTGTACGTGGTTTTAAATAAGTGTCACATATCGACCATACGATTGAACCGTAACACGTGGCACCGATATAAAAAACAAAGGAGTATTTACACCTCTAACCTTCGCCATGTCCAATAAATGTATTTAAAAAAAAATTTATATACAAAAGAAAAAAAAAATTATCAAATGACCCACCGATCAGCTCCGTCAGCTCGAGAAAGAAAAACGCACACAGAAATAAAAAAGAAGAGCACAAGCAGTGCAGTCGTGAGCACTGAAAGCACAAAGCCACACTTCAGCTTCCACGCTGAAAGTCTTCAGAGTCTTTATGAAATCCTGTACAGTCCGTTAGCGAGAAAAACCTGGGGGCATGAAGAGTCCTGCGTATGATAAAAGAACAGGAAGGAAGGAAGGAGGAGTTCCTGTGGAGGGCCGGAGTAAAGATTTGGCTGAGGTGTGATCTTTCAGGACGTCAGTGCAGGAGAAGTGCATGCACGGGAGATCCGGAGATCCGTGAGAGGCGGCGGGACAGAGTGAGGAGGAAGACGAGGAGGACGGGGAGGACGAGGAGGATGAGGAGGACGGGGAGAACGGGGAGGATGGGGAAGATGAGGAGAACGGGGTTTCAGCAAACCTGCAGAGACAAGACAAGAGTCAGAGCTTCAGTCAACCCAAACAAACACTGCTGAACATTTTCACAACTCATCTGAGGAACTGGAGCTCCTGCTGTAGGGATCACACTATCCATCCATCCTTCAATCCTTAGAATCATTAATAATTATCCCTCCATCTATCCATATAATCATAAATAATTATCCCTCCATTTGTCTATCTATCCATCCATCCATCCATCCAACCATCCATCCATCCTTATAATCATTAATTATCCCTCCATCCATCCCTCTATTCATCCATCCTTCAATCATTAGAATCATTAATAATTATCCCTCCATCCATCCATATAATCATTAATAATTATCCCTCCATCAATCCATCTATTAATCCATCGTTCAACCCTTCAATCCTTATAATCACTAATAATTATCCATCCATCCATCCATCCATCCATCCTTCAATCCTTATAATCACAAATAAGTATCCTCCATCTACCAATCCATCCATCCATCAATCCATCCATCCTTTAATCCTTACAATTACAAATAATTATCCATCCATCCATCTATCCATCCATCCATCCATCCATCCATCCATCCATCCATATTATTTTCCTGATCAGGAAACGAAACACTGTTTAACCCAGGTTCTAACCTTGAGGCTTACAGGCATTGACGTGTGTGTTTTGGTTTCTGGTGGTGGTTTGGGGGGAAAGAATACCACATTTAACCCTTTACAGTCAGAACCCAATGTTGGTACAGGAGACAAAATGCAGGGACATTTCAGTTATCAGGGTGCGAGTTACATCATGGATCTGCTCGTGCAAACATCCTGATAAATCACCATGAGCTGAATTTAGCCTGTGCGTATTGTTCTAACGGCTTTCAAGCAGATGAACCAGCGTTTGTGCGACGTGTGCTACAAATATCACTGAATTAAACTGTTCGAGCAGCTGAGTGAGCGCTAGCATGCTAACATTAACATAACTCGGCTTTAAAAGTTTGTACTAAATAAACGCAAACAAATTGTTCTGTGGGCGGAGCTTTATGTGCATAGGGGGTGGAGTCAGCGAGTAATCTTTGGCAAATGATGACAAATTTGTGTCTTTGAAGACACAGCAATTGCTGATTCATCACACAACTAAGAAAATAAAATGGTGAAAGGTTTTGTGGGTCCTCACTGACTTTTTGGTCAGGCAGCACGGGGTTGCCCTGCAGGTGGGCACCAAGCAGAGGGGCACTGGGCCGGTCGTGCTCGCAGAAGATGGTGCCGTTGACGTAGTGGAAGCGGTCGCCGGGGACCAGTCGGTTTCTGCACGTTGCACACGAGAAACACTACAAAAAAAAAGAAGAAAGTGAAATTAGACGAGTGATAGAGACAAAATAAGGACTTGTATATACACACTTTTATATTTACACACTAGATAAAAAAAAAAAAGACAATAGAATTTAAAATACAATTCAAAAGACATGAAAGTGGAGACATACTCTTTGAAACTCTTTTTATAATTTGTTTTTATTTTATTTGAAAGTTATAAACTAGATATGGGTCTAGAGGTCTACAGGAGCTTGTAAGCAAATTTTTCTGCCAAATTACATCATATTTTTTTAAAACCTTCCTTATTGGCCCATGAGTGCATTTTAAATACAAATTAAATTTTTTGGCAAAACAAATAAAAAAGAAATAAAAAAAATTATTTACAGAATAAAGTGCATCTGCTTTTTTAATTTTTTTTATATATATATAAATATAATATATTAATAAAAATAAAAATAATAAAGTTCACAGGCCGAAACAGCATTAAGCAAAGGGGTTTACAGTACATCTCATTTCATGGAAGTCAAATGATAATTTTTTTGATTACTATGGTAATAGTACAATATTACATTATTATTACATTATTATTATATTGTATCCCCCCCATCGCAGCGTTCGATCTCTGGAGTATCCAGACACTTTTAGGGTCTCAGGACCGAAAGGAGGTTAAATGAGGAGAATGTTTGTGGCACTGACGTGATGAAAGCAAACGGGCCGAGTCTCTAACCTTGAGGTGGTAGACGTTGCCCTGCGCCCTCATCACCATCTCACTAGGAGGGATAGACTGGCCACAGGCACTGCATGCACCAGCGTGGCCGAACAACCTGAAACACACACACACATACACACACACACACACACACACACACACACACACACACACACACACACACGATGATGATGAGTGCTGATCACTCTCAGTGATGAGTTCTAAACAGTGCCACAGGCATCCTGAGCTTATCTTAGCCACGTTACGGTCCGATGCAAGTTATCTACAACGCTTTGAAGCCCTGGGAAAAAGAAAAAAAAAGTGCATAATGGAAATAAGTCTGATGCAAATAGAAGTAAGAGCTCCACAGCTCGGCTCGGCTCGGCTCGGATCAGATCGACTCGGCTCGTTTGCATGGCAAATCAAGACAGCATCCTGTACCTCTGGGTAGAGTTTGAAATTTGACCCTTGAATGCAGCGAATTGGTGTTGGGGTGAAGAAGAGAACAGTAAAAAAAGAAAAGGGAAGCTGGAAGTCATTCCCAGACTCAAACCATGAGTCAGTGAGACAGTATTACATCATGGTGTCTTCCTCCTGCACCTGGTCAGCATCTGGATTTACAGCCCATTCTGTTTAAACGCAATGAAAGTCCAGTAGGGCCAAGAAAGAACTCGGTTCCCTCCAGGTATATGATCTACATTGCTTCCTTTGTTTTCTTTTGTCGTTTTATTTTATAATGATACTGTATTATGTATATACACTGTATATATACACACTGACAATTTTTTTTTCATCTGACAAGAAACGCTGCTAATTTGATGTTTTGTACTTTTCATTGGAGGGAACCGGCTGAGACTGGAGACTCGCTAAATGTTACATCTCCTTTACAGGAAACATCTACGATCTGAATCACAATTCATGTTTATGAGTTTGTTTGTTTTGGCACGCCGGGTTCTGACCTGATGTAGTCGCTCCTGCACAGGATCATGCCTCCTTTGCTGTAGCACGTGGTGCCGATGTCGCCCAGCTGAGCCTGGCAGCACGAGCACTTCAGGCAGCGCGTGTGCCAGTATCGCTCCATGGAGAAGAGCAGGAAGCGGTCGGAGATCCGGCCTCCGCAGCCCGCGCACGCCCGCGACGCACACCCGCTTCCGCCCACCGCCTGACTGTTTACCATGCCTACACAACAACAACAACGCACAAGAGTCAAACCCCGGTCCAACTCTTCGAACGGTTACCACGACAACCTCAGCATCGGTCCGAGTGTCAGAATGAGTGATATGTAAAAATGTAAAATAAAGTTCTGAGTTTAAACGGTCCTCCAGATCCAGAGAGACCAGACCAGAGAAGAGGTTTTCACACTCATTTAAAAAAGGGCAGACGTTTGTACCATATTATGGCAATACAAACTTTTAAGAACCTTTCATCCACTTTCATCAGAGGTCATGAAGCCTTACAGCATCTTAAGTGTTTAAATTTAGACAGTTTTATCCAATCAGAGACAAATAAACTCACTGTACATGTTCAGCCTTGTCTACACACAAATATACACACATACATGCATAGAATTAGGCAGGACCCATTATCCAGACCATCTAATGCAATGTGTGTGTGTGTGTAAAGTAATACTACATATTTTTTGCACAGGTTAGAACAGAGCCCCTGATAAACACTGAAGGAAACCCCATACTTACAACACATTAATCATAAACCCTCCAGAAATAATCAAGTGAAAGGTTTCAGCATGACACTAATCACAGCAAGGCTCTACTACAGCATGCATCAGTGTACGCCCATGCAACGAAACAAACACACAACCCTGGAGAAACACTCAATAACGCAATATAAACAGTAAACAACAACAACCTTTAAATAAAATACACATCTAAAGATAATGAATACATTAATGGAATATATATATATATATATATATATATATATATATATATATATATATATATATATACACACACATACACACACACACACACACACACACACACACACACAGTTGGTATGTACAAAAAAAAAAAAAAAGAAGCATAATAATGTTTATATGATGTCATGTAATGCTTAGATCTTAGATCCATCTAAAAATACTGATACAGTGACAGAAACCTGAGGAATCCATGACAACACAGAAATGATTATGGACTGTAAGTTAAACATCTATGCATTTTGAATGTGACTGATTATCTGAACGTGCTTTTATATATGTATGTATAGAATATATATATTATATTATACATTACATCACAGTGTTGATGTAAAGTCCAGCCCTGGTTTACAGTGTAAACGCAACTCAGAGCTCAAAAACACCACATTCTACATTTATCTCCAGCCGTATGATGCACAAAGTCTGTGGGTTTCTATTCAGGAATATGAGTTTTTCCATGAAGACCAAGCTCCTGAGCTTCCTAACAAGCAGGTGGACCGTGATGATGAAACTTGCGTAGACGTGACAAGATCCAGACACTGAATCATCACGAATCATGATGGGGAAGAAAAAAAAAAAAACAGGGCAGGAACATGGAAATAAACAAGTGCAGGATGATTATTATCAGAGAAAAACCACCGGGAAAAAGTGTCAGATGGGAAATGATGAGAAAGATCAATAATTAGATGAAAACCGTTTATAACATCTAATCAGTTACAGCACTGATAGGAAATGTGTACTGATAATGTCATTAGGATTCATTTGATTTTTTTTTTTATGTACACACATTTACTGCTCCTTTACACACACACACACACACACACACACTATATATATATATATATATATATATATATATATATATATATATATATATATTAAATTTAATACAAAAATTGGTTAATTAGAAAAATACAGAAAGCTAATAAATATTTATCTGTTGCAAACAAAAAAAATGTTAGAAATAGAAAAAGAATTAGGCACAAGTTTGTCTGACAGCATGAGTGAATAATAATAATAATAATAATAATAATAATAATAATAATAATAATAATAACAATTTCACTCACCTTCAACTTTTTTTTGTAAAATTCACTCCCCAAAAAAAAGCCCAGAACCAGATGTTTGTTTCGGCAGCTGTTTTCTTAGTCCGAACCGGTCAAACTCTCCAAACTAAATAATATTATAATATTAATTAATTTACGAAATTATATATTTTTTAATTATTTGGCATTCATTTGTTTCATTTGTTCACGCGAGCGCTTCCTCCGTCTTACCCACTGATCATTATGAGATTGTATAAAGTCCGTCCGAACCGGAAGTCGTCAAATCCCGTCCATCTCCACTCCGCTCTGAGCAGCTGGACGCTGCGCCCGCGCGCATTTGATTTTATCCGCTTGCGAGCTGACGTCATGGAGTTGTAGCCCCGGCGACCAATCGGAACCGATTAAGAGGCGTGGCTAATAAATAGGGCTTTCCTACTTGTTGCCAGTTCCTCAGTTTTCACAATAAATTTGGGGATTATTTTGTTCACTGATTAAAGATTTTAATTTACCGACTTGTTTGAGCTTTGTTTCATTCTGGCTAGATGAAGAGGATGTTGTGTTGATCTTGGATCATGCAGTGTTAATGAGGTGTACAATTTAATTTGTATTTTAAGAAATAAATCCTCACAAATTAACTTTTGTATTTTCACTACCGTGTCTTGGTCACCTTTGAACCTCTGTTCATTATAAGTCAAATACTCAGGTACTGATCAAATCAGGTACTTTTTACGACATCATTTTGGAATTATTGTCCTCAAACTTCTAATAGAGTAAGTTCAGGCAAAACATTATGACCACCTGCCTGATATTGTACGTCCCCCAAAACAGTCGTGACCCATCAATCATCAACAGTATGAACTTCTTTAGCAGTTTGAGCTACGGGAGTTCGTCTGTTGGATCAGAACCACACGGACCACACGGACCAGCCTTCGCTCCCAACACGCGCCAATGATCCACGATCGCCCACGACCCTGTCACCGGTTCACCACTGTTCCTTCTTTGGAGCACCTTTGATAGATACTGACCACTGCAGACCAGAAACATCTCACAGGATCTGCAGTCTATCCACCACGATTTGTCAAACTCGCTCAAATCCTTACACCTCTTTCTCCTGCTTCTAACACCTCAACATCGAAGACAAAATGTTCACTTGCTGCCTAATAACTATATCCCACCCACAAAACAGGTGCCATGATGAAGAGATCATCAGTGTTCTTCACTTCATCACATATAATGTTATAATGTCATAATATTATGCGTGTTTGACGTGTACTTTTACTCCTGGATAAATTTAATGTACTGTTTAGACCTCTGAAGGTTGAGGCCTGCGTACACATAGGGCACTTTCTGTCCTGTGTGTAACCTCCAGACTTCTGTTACTTCTAGAGAACACCAGTAGAGAGCAGCAGAGCTTCAGAAGAGCTTCATCTATTCGCCCATAGCTGGTTATAATTTTAATAGTGTATATAGCTACTCCTCATAATATATATAATAAGTTTAATAGAGGGAAAAGGTGAAGAGGCTCGTTCGAGATGGTTTGGACATGTGCAGAGGAGGGACATGGGGTATATCGGTAGAAGAATGATGAGGATGGAGACACCAGGAAGGAGGAAAAGAGGAAGATGTAGAGAACAGGGGGTATGGAGACGGATGATTCGCTGTGGCGCCCCCTATTGGGAGCAGAAAGAAGAAGACTTGCGTGTTGAACACCGTATAAAACGCACCATGTGCCTTGAGATTTAGAGGAGAATTACTGGATGTTTCAAACTTCTCACAACAGATGAAATGTCAAATCGGATCGAACCAAAGACCACTCCCATCAACCAGAACCAGTAACATGAGGCTACAGTGAGAACTAAACTGTGAAAGAACATCAGCTGATTGTAATCAAATGTTTAACACTAAATGGTTCCTGGTCTTGACTTGATATAAGAGGAACCCATTGTGGTTTTCTGGTGTATTGATTATATAGTGACTGGTGAGTCCATATAGACACGTTCGAGAAAGAGAAAAAGGAAATGGACGGGGCAGGAAGATAAATATATTTGCTTCTAGGCTACAAGTTCAAATTCAAGGCCAAATCTGATCTTGGGGCGAGATAGTTAAAGGCCCTTGAGCAAAAATGATAACTGTCTCAATGAATTAGCATTGTTCAACACGCGCTCTCCTTTTTCTTTCTCTATTGTCACACAGTATGTCTCCTTTACCTGTTCGTGAAATTCTTCTTGTTGTCAAGGGACACCGGGTCAAGTTTACCACATACTTCAGTGTCGGTTCCAAAACCATTTCAGCACAAGCAAACATATAAACCATTTAGATTCTGGGCTTGACGTAAAAGAGCAAATTACGGGAACTATAGCTGTTTTACACGTGACGCAGAAGAGAGGAAAGACAGGCGATTAATAGAATTCATTTATACGTTCAGCTTTAACCAACTATCACTGTTACAAGGATGTTTTTCACAGTGTAGGACAGTAAAGAAGTCAATGTAAATGTAGTTTTTTCACGTATCTGTACTTTACTGAAGTATTTTCATTTCACGTAAATTTCACTACATTCACTACACTACACAAATATTTTACTTTTTACTACATTTTAGTGAAATCAGTTTTTTTTTTATTAATGAGGATAAAAAACGTAACTGGTGAAACACGCAGCGAGCCACCAATCAGGATCGAGCGCACGCTCTGTTTTACACGTGTTCTGATCGGCGCTTTGTGAATCTACTGATCACCAACATACAGTTCAGCATCAGTTCAACATCAAGCAGAACATTTAGAGAGGAATAAATGATGAAGAAACTCCAGACTCGAACTCGCCACCACACACGTGACCTCGTTTACACGTTTTTATTGAAAATGTTTTGAGTTCATGATCATTGTAATAGAAATCAATCAGTGTTTGAGTCACTAATATCATTCTATTAATAGATCAGTGTGCTGAGAGTCACATTCGAGTCTTTACACATAAACTGAGGTGATTAAGTAAAGAGTCTTGTGATAAAAATGATAACAGGAACATTATAGTTATAATAAATCATAGTACTTTGGATACTTAAGTAAATCTGAAGGCAAAAACTTTTGTACTTTTACTCAAGTGACAGTTTAAAGTTACACTTTTTCTAAAGTTATATTTTACGTATAACGTACATATGTTTAATATTTTTATGTAAAAGAAGTTCTATTTTTAAATTGATTGTTGGAAATGGAGCAAAAAAAAGTACATTGCCAAATATTCTGGACTGATCGACTGCAATCACTCGGGGTAAATGTGACCCTGTGTGGCGGTGGGTGGGTTCAGGAAGGGAGAAAAGGAAGGGAGACGGTAAAAATCTGTATGGAATTTAGGAGAAGGGTGTGATGTTTGCAGAATTGTATTGTGTGCGGGGAGAGAAAGAAAATGGAAGAGTCTGCAAATCAGAAATATCTCTTTTATTCTCTGTCTGGCTGTCTTTCTTTCTCAATGTGTCTACAAAGTCTTAAGTGGAGCGCCTGATTGGTTAAAAAATGTAGACGTAAAAGCTTCTGTCTGTCTGTCTGTCTATCTGTCTGTCTGTATGTCTGTCTGTCTGTCTGTCTGTTTCTTTCTAGACAAATAAAATAGAAACACGTCATCTTTTGAACATTTTATTTGTTGTATTATACCTGTCTGCCTGTCCATCTATCTATCTATCTATCTATCTATCTATCTATCTATCTATCTATCTATCTATCTATCTATCTATCTATCTATCTATCTATCTATCTATCTATCTGTCTGTCTAGACAAATAAAACAGAAACATGTTATCTTTTTAACATTTTATTTGCTATATTTGACTTCAAAACTGAAGGTGAACATCAGTCAACATGGTAACTGCACACACACACACACACACACACACACACACACGTTACACACTTACACAAAGGAGCAGCTCAGAGAACTGAAATCAAATACGCTCCAAAAAATGGAGCCATGTCTAAAATCGCGGTCACTCCACTGACTGTGAAGCCTGTATACTGTACACACAAACAAGAGTACAACACAATCATCTGTATTACAGTCTCGCTTTCCACAAATAACCCAGTAAAACACACACACACACACACACACACACACACACACACACACACACACACACAGACGAGGAAAAGTCAGAACCTCTGCTGTCTATTAGTAATGAACAACACAACAGTCATTAAGTTGAATAATACAAAGTAAAAAAACAGAATTTTTTCACTCAGACTTCATCTGATGTCCATCTTGGTGATTCCACCGTGTCTCGTTACGAAATTTTGCAAAAGAATAAATCACATCCATGTCCACATTTCTGTAGAACTAGTGCATGTTGTTCTTTCCCATCGACTGAGATGGAAGGTCATGAAGAGTTTTGATCTAAAAAGTGTATCTGATATCTCAAAGTTAGAAAGGAGGAATAAATAAAGCCAAGCTAACTGAGCAAAACAGCTACATACATACAGTTCCAACTTACGAATAATTTACAATTTCCACTCAAGAAGGCAGTGGGATTCCTTGGAAGCACTTAAGGTGTGGGAGGATTATTATCACAGAGAAGTGAAAAATTTACAGCCTTTTCCTAAAGCTAAATCAATACAAATTGGCGAGATCAAATCTGGTGTAGCTACAAGAAGATTTGGGATGAATCATATATACACTATATGGACAAAAGTTTGTGGACACCTATTTGCTCTTTCTCCACTCTTCTGGGAAGAGGGTCCACTAGATTAGGAGTGTGTTTGAGGGATTTCAGCCGTAAAGGTCTCAGTAACGTCAGGTTCTGATCCACATTCATTCATGTTTAATAACTTTAAAGTTCTATAGCAGGAGATCTTCCACTCCAACCAGTGGAAAGCATATCTTCATGGAGATGTCATGATGTAACAAGTTTGGGTCTTCTTGTTCTAGTGAAGGAGAAATTTCATGCTCCCCAGATCCAAAGACGTCCTAAAAATATTATGTGCCTCCAAATTTGTGGGAACACTTCGGAAAAAAAACCCCAATATTTTTGTTCTTATAGTGTATATATACCCAAACAAACCATTTCTTGGCACAGTATTAAACAGGAGGAGCCAATCCGAAGTTTTCTCAGAACTATAAATATCTCGGGATGTTTTCTTTTGCAATAAATAGACTTTATATTCTTCTTATTTGTTAGCTGAATCAGCAGAATCAGCAGCATAGTGCCGATTAGACAATAGGTTTGATATGAAAGTTAAAACTGTGTCAAAGTCTTTTTCGATCCTCCTTTAAGGAGGTGGCAGACGATGGTGTGAGATGATCAGTGTGAGAAGGTATGGATGTCGTTGTGCAGGCTGATGGATGGAGGCGAGTCGTCTCCGTTTGCACGGCAGTAGCTCTGGCTGCAGCGGCATCGTTGGATCCACAGGACGTTGTGCGTGACGCTTCCTCCGTCGGGGCAGATGAAGCGCAGGCGTACGGTGCGAGTCTCAGACGGACGACAACATCTGGCATTAGCACACCAGCCACATGTTTTGGGCCGGTACCGCCTCGCTGTAGTGCAGCCGCCGAACGAGATGTGCTCTGGCTCCCGGGACCTCAGCGTCCGTCTGCACTTCTTTCCTTTCTGTAAACAAAACGATGACAGATGTTTGTTAGTGATGACGAGAGACAGCTGGGGCTCTTGTTCTAAGGAAATCCATTACAGTTTTTCTCAGTTGCTTCGGAGCGTTTTCTCGAATCATCCTCAATTTTTGTAAACCAGTGAAAGAATTTCTCAAAAATATGTGTACAAACAGCAGAAAACATTGGATTTCTTGCAAAAGACTAAACTTTTCTCAAAATCCTCAGTTCATCTCTCAAAAGTAAGTATTTGTGTCAATGAACATCTCATACCCATCAGAATGAAAGGTACTTTAATCATCAAAATGTTTATTCGTGTTCTCAGTGTGACGCTGCACAGTTTCAGGGTTTCTCGATATAAACTACGGTTTGGATCACAGCGACTGAAAATGCACAAAGTTTAATTACTTCTGTTTGGCATCGATGAATATCAGCAGCACAAATTCATTTATTTGATTGCATATTTGATTTATTATTGATCGCATGATTCCGTTCGTTTCTTGGTTGTTCTTCCATTTTCAGAAATTGTAATTGTTTGTTTTGCTTCCTTTTCAACTGAAGGTTCACAAGATTCACCTTTGACCTGTTTAAGAGAACTGGTTGATCATTGGTCGATTTGATGCCGTTCACTCGCCTTCATTTAAAAAAATCTAAGATTCATCTGCAAAATTCATCACTTCAAGAAACATTTACCAAAAATTATTTTATATAAATTTTAAAAGACAGATTCTGACGACTGGTTTAATCGTTTTGCATTTGATGACCTACAATGAACTGATGCTGAGATGTTTTGGGGGTTAAAACTATTCAGGTGAAACCAGTATAATATATTTTGAGCAACATGAACAACTGATAATGTAGACACTCGTACACAATCCATTAAATGATGTACAAAAGTGTTCGCAATTTGATTAAAGCGGAAATGAAAGGCAACGTTTGAGATTGAGGTTAAAGGTTAAATCGTTTGATTGTGATCTTCTCCTTACCCTGAGAGCAGGTACAGCGGCGCACTCGTGGACCCGACAGAGACGCGTCACCCGGACGAGTTTACACTGCGGGTTCATGTTGGTCACGCGACTGGAGATGCCAAAACCGCAGGAGGCGGAGCATTCGGACCAGTCTGTGGTCTGTGGAACACAATCGGATGGAATCCGGACTTGAGACATGTGCAGCGATGTCCATTCTGCAGAAACCAGAAGAGCAAGATAAATTATACAGGTCTGTGAAACATCTCATTTGGATTTTTTTTTTTTATTGCATCATAATAAAGAGCCAGTCAGGTTCCAATATGCAAATGCAAGCATGAGTTCACCTTGGAGGTTGTCTCCTGCTCTGGCTGTTAAAGCTCTCTGCAGTTTGTCGATGTGGTTTGTATGCAGCCATGTAGGCTGCAGGTCCCGGGGCTCTTCATCAATGCGATTGTCGTCATCACACACCCACTCGTCACAGCAGCGACCCGGGGGCGTCTCCAGCCGAGGGTTGGCACAATGCCAGGTGGGTAGGGGTATGTGGTGGGGGCAGAGCGGCATGCAGCCCACCACACCGTCCATGCAGGTGCACTGGTGCTCACAGCTGGGCTGGAAGTCCTCACTGTGCTGGTACACGCGCCCTCCGAACTCACACGGCCGACCCTGAGAATCAGCTGAGAAGAACACACACTTCAGTTAGACATACCAATTTAATGAGGGTTTTTACACCTCGAGTCATAGTAGGTCCACTTGGTGCCAGGCTTTAGGAGGAACCTTTGGAACCCTTACCAGATTAATGTTACTTAAAGTTTCTCAGCACAATGTGGAACTTTTTAGACTCGAGAAAAAAACTAAACTATAGCACCATCAAGTGTTCTTCAACCATTTGTTACTCTTGGGGAGCCCTCGAACCTTCTACGCAGAACCTCAAACCTAGTGTGAGTTGACTATGAGAAAGAAGAGAAGAATCCTTGAGAGTCTAAAAGAACTTTTGAGGAACCTCTTTTTTTCTGAGAATTAACTATTACTGAATTTCTTGTACAGAATTATATAAGGAGTAGTTGGAATTATATTGCAGGAATGTGGTTTCTCACCCCTGCACAAGCCACGTTGCGGGTCTCCTCCGGCCCCTAGGTGGCAGCGCAGGCCTTTAATGTGGTCACAGGGTTTGTCTGGTCCACAGTTCTGATTAAACTGCTGCGCACACACCTTACAGCAGCCACACTCGTCCAGCACCAAGCTCACTCCCACTGGGCATGAGGGGGGCGTCAGGGGGCACGAGCAAGGACCAGGACAGCCTCGCGTCACCTGGGGGAGAGGAAGAGAAGAGGAGCGGGTGAGAAAAGGCTCGCGATGACGTCATAAACTTCAGAAAACCTCTCGTCTTCATGTCTGGTCAGTGAAACCAAGTCCATGGGACCTGTCCATGCTTTTACTTGTAGTAAAAATGTCTGCAAGAGGAGCGAGACGGAGGAACCTGCTCTCGAGTCAACATACCGAAGGAAGCTTTTAGGATGAAGGTTTACTTTGTGAGGGATCGTTTAGGAGGGAAAGAATAGAAGGAAGGAATTGGGGGAGGCATTTTCTTAAATGTTTAACTGCTACACAATATAGGTCTCTCACGTGCACACACACACACACACACACACACACACACACACACACTCCCATGTGCAGTCTACTGCAGTGACATTGCCTACTATAACATAGAGTATTAAAGGCGTAATATGTAAAGGTGTAAAGGTCAATACCTTTGTATCTCTTAGTGCTCAAAAATATGGGCGGAGCCTATTACTAGATTTTCTGGGAATTCCTTTTTTTTGCAAACCTGCATGTTTTTATTTTGTAATATCTTATAGCTACTTGGATCTGTTTCCCAAAAAAAATAATTTCTAATAAAATTAAACAATTCTTATATAGAAATGTATCTGTTTAATCCAAATACCAAGTTTAAACTACAGTATATATATATATATATATATATATATATATATATATATATATATATATATTACATTACATAATCATGTCCTTGGCAAACAAAGCCTCCCTGTCATGTTGTAATTGTCTAAATTGCACCCAATTTTCCAAACCTCGGTTGATTATATTCATCAGGAGCACTAAAGGAAAAAAAAGTGTCTGTTTTTCATCAAAAAAAAAAAAAAAAAAAAAAAAAAAACGCATTAACCATCATGCAAAACATCTCAATAGCTCCTGTGTACTCACTTCTCCAGCAGCACCAAATATAAACAGCAGCAGCAGCGGCAGCACACCACACACAACCTCCTGCATCCTCACACTGCCTGGAGAAAACATCTCCTCACCGGATTCAATCTGATGTTCCACTTAATAATAATAATAATTAAAACAATCGAATGAGTTCAGATTAAAAAGAGTCCATTCAGAGATCCAGTCAGAAATACCCCGTAGACTCCAGTCTGGTTTTGATGGTGATGATGTTTTTCGTGCTTCAGATGTGAAGCTCAGGGTGTCGAGTCACCGGTGAGAAATCTCAAGTGAAGTCCAGGGAGAGAGAAAGAGACGGTGCGAGTGTGAGGCTTGTGGAGCTTTATGGAGGAGCACAGCTGGAGCAGGTCACCTTATAGAGAGTGAAGGAGAGAGGGAGAGAGAGAGAGAGAGAGAGAGAGAGAGAGGGAGAGGCAGGCCTTCTCTAACATAAGAACACAGAAAAGTGAGCAAAGTGAGTAAGGAGGTCTCTCTCTCTCTCTCTCTCTCTCTCTCTCTGTCTCACACACACACACACACACACACACACACACACACACACACACACTGACCTTTCAGTTAGGTAATAGTGCTAAGAGGAAGCAAACATACCAATAATACACTGCCCTGATTTAGCCTGGTTTGCGAAACACACAATTCAGACCAATAGCCAGTAATATTTGTATATAAAACACAAAAAAAAAAAAAAAAAAAATCTAAAAGTCATAAGAAATGTTACATGATGATTTAATGAGTTTTGATGTTATATAATTCATCTTTAGGTTTCAGAATGGAGATCTGGCATGGTAATAGATGATGGAATATAATGGTGTGTGTGTGTGTGTGTGTGTGTGTGTGTGTGTGTGTGTGTGTGTGTGAAATCTGATCTTAAGCAAAATGGAGAAAGTCCTTCTCTATATAGCTGGATATCATCAGCATAACAGTGGAAGCTAATCCCATGCCTTCTAATAATATTTCCCAAGGGAAGCATATATATTGTGAAAAGCAGAGGTCCTAGAATTGAACCTTGTGGCACCCCATATTTAACTTGGATTAACCTGGATAGCTCTCCATTTAAATCTACAAAATGGTAACGATGGAAAGACTTTTGTATATGAATACAAATAGCACCAGAATCTGATGTATCAGAACAAAGTCTGGTCAAAAAATGAATTATGAGTCTGATGTATCGAAAGAGAGTCTGACGAATCTGATCACAAAACAAGAGCCTAATGCATTAAAACAATGTGATAAATCTGATCACAGATGAAGCAAGAGTCTAGCGTATATAAAAAGCTTGATTAATCTTTTCATATCATAAAACAAGAGTCTGATGTATCAAAACAGAGTCTGATGAATCTGATCACAAAATGAAACAAGAATCTGATGTAACAAAACAGAGTTTGATGAAAAAATTAACTGAGTCTGATGTATCAAAACAGAGTCTGATAAATTTGATAAAAAATTAATTAAAAGTCTGATCTATCAAAATAGAGTATAATGAATCTTTTCACAAATGAAACAAGGATCTGATTGTTTTAAAACAGAGTCTGATCAAAAAGTTTACTGAGTCTGATGTATCAAAATAGAGTATGATGAATCTTTTCACAAATGAAACAGGAGTCTGATTGATCAAAATGTCTGATAAATCTGAACAAAACATGAACGAAGAGTCTAATGGATCCAATCAGAGTCTGATGAATCTGATCAAGAACCAGATTCTGATGTACCTTATCACAACTGATATATTTGCTCAAGAACCAGTAGTGATCGGAAATGAAAAACACATCGTTGAAGGAAAGACCATAAGTATTGGCACCTATTGTCCAATACTATGAAACTTTATATCTATATTAGATCGGATTTGTGATATTTTCCATGTTATATTCCTTGATAGCATGTGATGTTAACAGGTACAAATCTCTGGCACTTGGTTACTGTTTATTAAGGATATTTGGGCGTCAGTTCATACTCAGGACATATTTAGCTTCCCCTGTCTCACAGTAGAACAGCAGAGCTGTTTATGAGAGCAGGGAAAACACTAAACGGAACTGAAGGAACTCCGTGACCAGAGCTGGGAACTCCTGGAAAGAGTGAGGAGGGAACTCCTGTTCGGCCGTATGGCTTTCCTCTGTAATAGGAAGCAGTGATGCATTATGGAGAAGGAAATCCCCATAAACAACTCGACAGGCTCTCGACAAATTCTCAACGCACACATTGTGCTATCCTCACACACCTTCTGCCAGAAGGACTTCCTGTTGAGCTGCAGAACTCATGGCCCCAAAGCCGTTCATAGATCCGGGCAGCGTTCCAGGAAAACCCTGGTTCCCATGATTTTGCGAGGAAAAGCAAAACACTCCCATTGTCATTTTTTAAGGAGTTCAAAGGTGTTTTCTATTGCGTTGCGCTCAGAAGGTCAGGCTGGACCATGGCTACACGTTTTCCAATGCCAGGATCAGGAACATAGCTTCTTTCTGAGCAAGAGAACGACCAGAGTCTGATGCATCTGATTTCAGAGCAGCTTGGGGTGGCTGATTAGGAAAAAAAAAGGCCCAAATGTTTTGGGACACCTGACTTTCCCACCTATATGTGCTTCTTCCCCAAATTGGAACCACAAAATTGGAACCACGTCTTTGGATACGAGAGCTTGAAATTTTTCCTTCACTTGAATTATGAGACCCAAACCTGTTCCAGCAAGACAATGCTCCTGTGCACAAAGCCAGAAGATCTCCATGAAGATATGGTTTGCATGGGTTGGAGTGGAAGATCTCCTGCTATAGAGCTCCAACCCTATTGAAAATGATAGACTGACTGCACTCCAGGCCTCCTCACCTCACTTACATCAGTACCTGGTTTTACTCACATTCTTGTAGCTGCATGAACACAAATCTCCACAACATCTAGTGGAACATCTTCCCAGAAGAGTGGAGGTTAAATAGACACTAAATGTGGAATGGACGGGTTCAAGGAGTGGAACAGCAAATTTGATAGTCAGCTGTCTACAACTAATAAATCCTGGAATGTTAAAATAATGCCTGTGTGTGTGTAACGATTTTCTGACGCAGGTCTGTGCTTAATTAAGATCTTCAAGCAGGAATGTTGATGGGAGTTCATATTTCTGCACCGTGTTTATAGTGAGCAAAGCCAAAAAAAAATCTGATAGTGATTCGTGTTGCGAGCACGCGCACGCCCTGGCCTGTTGAAGAGAGCGACATCGGACACACTCCGAGAGGAAGAAGGTGAAGAGTGAAGGCTGGAGTAACGTGAACAGGTGTGTGTGTGTGTGAGTATATGTGCGTGTGTGTGGTTTTATGGTTAGCATGTGCTGTAGGTGGGCAGCAGGTGTTCAATTCTTATCCACTTTAACACACTGATCCAAGAATGTGTACTGTGTTTGTGTGTGTGTGTGTGTGTGTGTGTGTGTGTGTGTGTGTGTAATATATATGAGACTTAGATCTAAAAAGGTGATGACTGAAGATCAGTGTGCCATCGAACAGGTGTGTGTGTGTGTGTGTGTGTGTGTGTGTGTGTGTGTGTGTGTGTGTGTGGTCAGAATCCTTCATGTGACCCTTCATTTCACACAGTTCCTTCAGGTGCACCTCATATCAGGAATTGCAATGGGCGGTGACCGCAGTCGAAATTCCACAGATTCCAGACCCACAAAAGCAGGATGTGTGTATGACCTGAAAGGAGGGGCTGTGTGTGTGTGTGTGTGTGTGTGTGTGTGTGTGTGTATGTGTAAGGGAGTCAGGTTTTAGAGTAAGAATATAAAACGGAGAAACTGTGAGAGAGTGAGAAAAAGGAATGGGGCAGTTTGGCATTTCGGACGGTCTGGCTCCATCCCAGCCATTGTTAAGTCTCCAGACAAACATTTCCACCAGGAGGGGAAAGTCAGAACGATATACACTTACACACACTCACACGCTCTCGCAAAGCCATAGGGCTTGATTTGCGCCACATGTTCTGATTGGTCACAAGGTGTTGATTATTTTCCATCACAGCATCAGTGCCATTTCCATAGTGACAGATCAATTATCGGAGGCAGAACATCATATATGGCAAAACATAATATAGAAAAAACAGAAAAACGAAAAGAGTTGATAGTGAAAGGTTTCGAGATTAGTTTTGTAACATGCCAGCAGATGGCAGCAAAAGGCTGCACGCACAGTCACAGGGAGCACCGACCCTTAGTAAAGTAAGTATGCCGAAAGACATCGTCGGCATCGGGAGCTGAGCAACTGATGCTTTTCTGACCTCTTGCGTTACCACGTCTGCGTTTAAAATGATTAGGGATGTTGACGGTGACAAATCCTTTGTGTGCGGGTACAAATCTTTATATAACAATTATCTGTTAACATTCCGTTAAGTGCAAAAAAAAGGAGAGTGCAAATTGTTCTAGAGTTAGTGTTTGTTCATGCAAAGGATCCACCTGAGAAAATCTACGGCGGTCGTTTTCGAACACGGACCGGCTTCACTTAGCGTACTTCGAAATGAAAGTGGTATTCCGAGCTTAATCCAACGCTAACCCCCCCCGTTCAGAATTGTGCTGAAGTGCTTGGAATGTGCAGGGTCATATTAATCCCCCGTTCCCGAGAGCACGAGCATGCCAAGGTTGGAAACCATCACAGATCCACTGCAGATTGAGAACGTTAGGGTCTCGGAATACAAGCATGTGATTGGGAATGAACAGATAATAAACAGATAATAAAAAGATAAGGGATCCTGCAGGACACAGCAAAATAAAAGTCATGCAAGCTTTTTTTCACAGCGTTTTTTCATTCACTCATCCCCAGTCGTTTTCTCGTCAAGTAATGGCTTGTTTGTGTTGGGCAGCAAAGGTTTGTTAGAAAAGATCACATGGTTGATATGAAGCAATGAGAATGCTTAACAATCTTTTTCTCTCTCCCTGTCACTCCTCTACTCTCCCTCTTTCTCTCTCTCTCTCTCTCTCTCTCCCCAGTGACCAGTGTTCCTGTCCTTTTCTCTTTTTCAGATCTACATCAACAGCTTAAAGATGGATGAAGTTCCTGAGAAACTCAAGAACTTTGAGGATGGACTTGGACTGTGATTAATATCAAAAGTCTGCTACAATGAGCTCATGACAGCAGTTTGCATGAAAAGTTCTGCATTTAAGCGTCCATCCCTGAACAGATCACCTCAGCAATGATGGAACTGTAATAAATGGATATTGGTGATGAGGATGAGGATGGGTTCCCTTTTGAGTCTGGTTCCTCTTAAGGTTTCTTCTTTATGAAGTCTCAGGAAGTTTTTCCTTCACCACAGTCGCCACTGGGTCGTTTATTAGAGATAAACTTACACTTATAAGGAAGAAACTTACAGGCACTAAACTTATAAACTCAAACTTTATAACCACTTGATCTCTGTGAATCTGCTTTGAGATGTTAAAAGCGCTTGAGGATCGTCCGATAAAGTTCATAACATGATAATCCTGGTGTGGGTGTGAGGTGCTCCAGAACATCTGATCACATGCACATTATCAACTTGTGCTTGTTAATATCATAAACAGCAGATACACTAATTCCTGCTTCACCCACCCTGAGGCATCCTGAGGTTGCTCCAGCTCCATTCGTGTCCCACCTCATGAAGATTATGGATACCGAAAGAAAGAAATACAGAAAGGCATAGATACCGACACCGCAAACATCCTGAACCATCTAGATACGTACCAGCGCCATTTGGATCTCACATCATGTGGAGTTCGGATTTTGGACCTCTTCGAATTTGTAAAGGCTCTAGCATGGAGAAGCTGGTGTTGGATCTGTGATGATCTCAAATGTTGAGCTATTTTATGAGTTGCTCAGTAGCTCCTGGTTCCACAACATCAGCTGAATGTATAAGACTTTAGAAAGGACATTACTTTTCCATACTTTCTCCATCGTCATGGAGCTGGCTTTGTGCACAGGAGCATTGTCATGCAGGAACAGGTTCAGGCCTCCTTGTTGAAGGTCCAAATTTGTGCTAAAATTTTGGGGAAGGACCAATCCGTTCTTATCCTTTCTATTTTCTTTAGCTGAATGCATGGAGACCTTTATGGATATTTGGAGCATGAAGCAGATTACACCCTACTGTGTGTGTGTGTGTGTGTGTGTGTGTGTGAGAGAGAGAGAGAAATGTCTTTTTGTGCCATTTTTTGTTCATGGTGAGTGTTTTTAGCAAGACCTGCTGATGTGCATTCGACTGCAGGTCACACCTGGCTGCTAAGATCCAAACACACCTGTGATGATGGACATATGGACAAAGCGTGCAAACAGCAACGTTGGGTTTGTGTGTTGGGAGTGTGTGTGTGTGTGTGTGTGTGTGTTTGTGCGTGTGTGAGAGGGCGAGAGAGAGTTTGTTATTTCCCTCTGAGCTGTAACGGAATCGGTGTTCCACTGACTCATCAGGATTTGCATCAGCGCGGGTTGGTGAACAACAGCGGATATGTGTGATGGACAGAATTTTGAAAGAGAAAATACAGCCAGAAATACGTCTTCTGCCTTTCCATTACAACAAACAGCTAAGTGTCTCTTTATTAGCCAGCTGCACTCACTCACACACACACACACACACACACACACACACACACACACACACTCTCATACACATACACACATACACACATTCACTCACTCACTCACTCACTCACTCACTCACTCTCTTTTACACACTCACACACTCACTCAATCACTCAATCACACACCTGCTCAGTCACACACACACTCAATCACACACCTGCTCAGTCACACACTCAATCACACTCACGGACTCACTCTCATACACATACACACATTCACTCACTCACTCACTCACTCACTCACTCACTCACTCACTCACTCACTCACTCTCTTTACACACTCACACTCACTCAATCACTCAATCACTTACACACTCTCACACTCACTTATACACTCACACACTCAATCACACTCACGGACTCACTCTCATACACTCATTCAATCACTCACACTCTCACACACACACACACACACACACACACACACACACACACACACACACACACACACACACACTCTCTCTCTCTCTCTCTCTCAATCACACACTTATAATAAACTGAACCAAACGCTTCTTATGGTAAATAACTGCACTTTATTCGGCTCACCCTCCCTGTACAACCTTAACTGTTAGCGCCCCCACCTGGTAAAGTGACTCAAATATTATATCTCCGAAACAACCCAGCACTAAAACCTACCTACCACCGCTGGATGCATCCATGCTGAGTGTCACTGGCATTGCTGGACCATAATATTTCAGAGTAATTGTTTCTGAGAACATTCCTTGTCATTCTTCAAGACTCTTGTCATGAGCGTCTTCCCAGAACCGTTCTGCGGTCTTTTCCATGAGTGGTCTTAGAGGGACTGTGACATTAGACAGTTTTGGGAGGAAATTTTCTAAGTATGTGACCATGCCAAGGTATCGTTGCAGCTCTTTTCTGTTCTGTGGTCTGTGCATCTTCATACGGATCTTTTCCAGGTGTGGTTTAGGTCCATTTTAAGGTTTCAGATAGTGACCATGATGTTGACTTAAGCTCTGGATTCCAGCACCCTTTCACTGACATTTAATTCTTTGATCCGTTTCAGCTTTTCCATGACTTTGTTCCTGAGACCCACCTGAACTGAAGGTGGGTGTATGAAAGGCTGAGCATCTGGTTTTAGCTTGACGTGTTGTTCTCCTTCAAAACAGCCAAGTCCTGTGAAAACATCTGCGTATATTTCTTTAATTTCATTATGTTCTGATGTAACTGCTGCTACCTGTTTGACGAGTCCCATCTTTATACTGTACATGTCTTTATTCCCAGTCGTACAGCATCTTCCAGAATCTGGGATTCAACTGGGTTTGCCTTTGGGTTTTAAACGATGTCCACTATACTGCATGACACCAACCTTGTTTGTGACTTCTCCATCTTGGTACAGCCTTGAGCATGTAATGATTTGGAATGATGTTGCACTGAACCCTCATGTCTATCTTCAATTGTGTTTTATGCCCATTTAATTTGATGGTTACTATCCAGTCATCTCAATTTTCTCTGTACAGCCTAAACGGTTAGCGCCCCCACCTGGTAAAGTGACACATATATTACAACACTTACACACACCTATTCACTCACTCACTCACTCACTCATGCATTCACACACACACAAACACTCATTCACTCACACAGGATGGTGTGTGTGTGTGTGTGGAATCAGCTGTGTCTCGCTGAACCCTGACCATCCTCACCACTGACGCCTGCTCTAGAGGTCAAAGGTTACGCAAAGTCAAAGTTGTCGCTTGTGCGTGTTCAGCTGTTATTTGGGATTAATGTCTAAATGTGTACTTTCGGGGGTTTCAGCTTTAAATCGAGACCGTGTGAAATACTAGATGTTTATCGGCTTTAACACACACCTGCAACGAACATATCGAGCAGCGTGGCACAAGTGGTCCTCAGAAACATCCGCAGAACTGTGATGAGGGGCATTTAATTATGCGCTGACCACTGAATATCTACATGGACACTGTATGGACAAAAGTTTGCAGACATCTGAACATCATGGGTTTGAATATGTTTTTGAACATCCCATTCCACATTTTGTCTCCTTTTGCTGTTACAGTAACTTCCACTCTTCTGGAAAGATGTTCCTCTAGATTTTGTGGAGATTGCTCATTCAAAAACAGGGGTGTTAGTAAAGTCAGGTACTGGTGTAGGTGAGCAGGCCAATAGGGTTTAATAGGGTTTAGAGCTCTTTAGCAGGAGATCTTCCACTCCAACCTATGGAAAGAACATCTTCATGGAGGTTTTCTGGCTTTGTGCACAGGGACTGTGCATTGTCGTGATGGAACAGGTCTGGGTCACCTAGTCCAAGGAAACGGTTTCAGGAGGAATTACATAGGCTCATAGGATCAGGTGTCCCAATACTTTTGTCCTTACAGTGTATCATCCACTGACACACACAACCCCGTATTAATCCTCATCAAAGTCACACCTCCTTAGAATGTAAGAATGTATAAGCCCCACCCCTAGGGGCGTGTCTTGCTATACAGTAGCAGTTCTATAGCAAGTTCATGGTGTGTTTTTTATCTGTGCATTTTTTTAGCTGCAACATGGTTAAAGTTACATTTGCAGAAGGGTGGAGCTTCTTAAGCTCGAGAACATCAGCCTGGCTAAAGTGAAGAGACCTCCTCACCAACTTTTTACATTCCTCAACAGTTAGATGTGTTTTTTGTTTGAGGTTTGCCTCAAAATCCGTGTCCAAGTCATTCCCTTTATTCTGTAAAGCCAAAGCCTGAGATTTCACCTCGAAGGAACGTTTTTGGTTCAAATGAGTGAAAAGCAGAGGAACCCGAGGAGCCTCGGCGTCTGGAGCTCACACCAATACCAGCTTCTTTACACTGGCTTCGCTGTGCGACCGAGGGTGTGTAAGGCCTCGCTCACAGAGCACGTCCTGTTTGGGGAAAATGTGAAATCAGAGCGTTTCAGAGAGAACGTCGTAAACAAATACGGCTCAGCAAACACACGTGCTGTGGTAACGTTTTTCACGCTAACGATCGCTGCGACCCGATGCCAAGCCGTTCTGAGATCAGGGGGATTTATTAACTCTCTCTCTCTCTCTCTCTCTCTCTCAGTGTGATCTATCCATCAGGTCATTTGTTTACTTGAATCACACACTCATCACAATGATTTGCTTGTTAGCTTGAATGAATCCAGGCTGTCCACCATGGCTCTCACTTTTTCCCCTGAGTCAATGGGCATCAAAAGACGGCTTTATCCAGGGTCCAGGCCCAAGTCTAATTGTGTCAAATGCTTCCAGATCAGATGCAACACACACACACACACACACACACACACACACACACACACACACCAGGGTTTATGACATACAGCAGCTGCAGCGTCCGAGATGCATCGAGACGCCGGAGAGAGATGTTTCTGGTTTCTGCCCGGCAACCGCCCACACCACATTAACGACGGCGTCTCGTTTTACTGTGTGTGTACGCACACGACCTTAAAGCCCTGACCAAACACACACTGACGCCATCAGACTAAATCAAACACACGGGAGACCCCCTGCACATTCCACAGCACACACAAGTGGCTTGTTTTTCCACAACTGGAAGGATTTACCTGTCTATTACTCACTTTATTATATCGTGTGGACTCTTTTCTGGTTGGGTGCCATACACACACACACACACACACACACACACAATCATCAACACAATCAAGTTTAATTTTTATAAGCTGTCCTGTAATAATTATAATTAATATCACTACAAATAATAATAGTTACTACTGCGGATCATCCATGTCCTATACCACTCTGTCCATCACATCTACCTGCTTGTCTTCCCTCACCACATCCATAAAACTCCTCCTTGACCTTCCTCTTTTCCTCCAGCCTCAGCATTCTTCTGCCAATATACCCCTGTAAAGTACATTAAAAGTAAGACTACAAAGTATAAACATTGGGATAAAAATGTGCCACCGTGTGATTGTCACTAAAGTGTCCATGTGCTGATATTAAAGCGACATTGTGCTGTTCCACTGTTAAAAATGAAAAGTGAGACAGAGAGAGACGTCCAAGTACTAGTTGTTTCCTGGTTGTTTCCTCTCTCACCTCATTTCCTACCTGCACGATCCCTCTAATGATCTCATTTCTAATCCTGCCCATCCTCATCACTCCACAGCATCTTCATCTCCGCCACCTCCAGCTCCGCCTCCTGCCTTTTCATCAATGCCACAGTTTCTAAACCTTAGAACCACAGGTTTCAACAAACTTTCCTTTAACACGTGACTCCTGTGGATGCAATACAATTATATATACAGCATCTCACAAAAGTAAGTACCCCCTCACATTTCAGCAACCATTTAGTATCTTCTCAAGAGACAATACTATAGAAATGAAACTAGAGGAGTTGTGCAGGTTGTGTAGCAGTACAGATTTACTGTCTTTTGAAAAGAACAATATACAGCCATTATTGTCTAAATAACTGGCAACAGAAGTGAGTACACCCTCAGTGAACATGTCAAAACCGTGTCCAAAGTGTGAATATGATGTGAGAGCACCACTGTTATGTAGCGCTGCCTTAATCCTCCTGGGTATGGAATTCACCAGAGCTGTACAGGTTGTCGCTGGGATCCTCTTCCACTCCTTCATAATGACATCACAGAGCTGCTGGATGTTAAACAAATGGAGCTTCTCCACATTTGTGGGGATGAACAATTCTAATTATCAATTCCTCAGAGACTCTTTACCATGAGGTGCATGTTGAACATCCAGTGGTCAGTATGAGAGAATTGGACTCAAAGCATTATATTTTAACTGCTCTAATACAAGATACACAAATCTATTGTCTGGTTCTATCAAGCAGGAACTATAGTCAAAGTTGTTGTATGTAGACGTATGTTCTGGGATCTACTGAATTTTTTTGTATAAAATTCTATTTCTGATCAAAGGAACAGAAAGAATTAAACGACTCAATAAAAGATTTGTTCATTTGATGAACGAGATTCAAAGAACAAACACACTAAAGTGATCTGATCTTCCCATCACTGGTAAGAGGACCATCAGCCTCCCTGGTAGGTCCCAGTGTCTCCACTTCGCCGCAGTAACCCGGTGTTGATCACACAAACACGAGACAGTGTTTTTTTTCTTACGTAAGGCCTGTACCAAGCCCTCGGGATTACATTTCACTCAGACACGCTCTCTGGTGCACATCTTGGCACCTTGGTCATTTGGATTTGTTTGCTCCTTCGTTACCGTCACCTTCTCGGTGGGCGTGTCCTCTATTTACCTCTAAATGGAGTAATGGAAGGATCCTTACATACCCGTACACTTACCTAGTCTGTAACCCAGAGTTGGAGGAGATTGTGAGAGCATTTTGAGAAAACGTGACTGGGCGTGGAGGCGCTCTCAGCCGTGTTCGTGCAGTGTTAAGAATGTGGCGTGTGTAATTACACCTCAACACCATGGTCTTTCCTTGTGGCTGACGTCAGAGCTCGGGGGTGTTGTTGCCAGAGCGAGGTTCAGCAGGTGGAGGTGAAAAACCCTGAGCGGCTTCGAGACGGAATGTGAGGATCTGGGCATGGGGTTTGGAAATCTCTCCTCACAGAGTAAGCACTGCTCAGTCTCTTAAACTCTTTCATGCACAAACACACACACACACACACACACACACACACACACACACACACACACACACACACACACACACACACACACACACACACACTGGCATGTTCCTTTTAAGCTAAGCACTCATGGAAACACAGGCTAGAATGTGTGTGTGTGGTGGGACTGGAGGTTCTCTGGCATCAGGACAGAAGCTGGGTGTGAGGACTGCACAGCTGTGTCTTCATATGTGTGTGTGTGTGTGTGTCTGTGTCCCAGTGAGCATGGTAACACACACACACACACACACACTTGCCAGTCACAATCATGTGTATCTATAATGCAATAGAAATTGAGAATTCAAAGAAATAACTCAATCCAAATCATTTTATTTGGTTATTGGTGGTGGTAGGAAACCCAAAAGGTCCGAAATGACTTCTTCGACAGACTCCACGTTCTCCTGGGGGTTCCCTGGTGAGACAGAATCCAACCAGGGGTCTTTGGTCTGCCACAGGGACTTGCTCTAAATGAGGCTCCTGCTCAATGAGGTCTCAGGGCAAAACAACGTTTATTTTATAGAACAAGTCATTAAAAATGAGTGTGTGTTACAGTTAGCTGAGGCTTGGTGTGGAACAGGGTTCCATCGCTTCAGTGATGAACCTCTGATCTGGACTAGGGTCAGGAGTGAGATTAGAGTGCTCTAGAGAGAGAGAGAGAGAGAGAGAGAGAGAGAGAGAGAGAGAGAGGGGAGAGATGAGAGTGATAAAAGCAGAACACAAAAAAATGAGGTGACAGAGACAGACACACAGAGAGGATGGAAGAGAAAGCAACAATAGGTGAGATCTGGACAAACAAGAAGAGAACAAGGCAATAGCAGAGAGACAAACAGAGACAGACAGTGTGTGAGAGAGAGAGAGAGAGAGAGAGAGAAAGACAGGGTCAAACAGACAAAGAGAGAGACAGGGTTATAGAGACAGACAGAGACAAATATGGTTATAAAGAGACAGACAGACAAAGACAGGTTTATAGAGAGGCAGACAGACACAGACAGGGTTATTAAAGGACAGACAGACACAGGCAGTGTTAGAGAGAGAGAGAGAGAGAGACAGTGTTATAGAGAGACAGACAGATGTATAGAGACAGACAGACACAGACAGGGTTATTGAGAGACAAACAGATAAACAGACAATTAGAAAAATAGAAAAACAGAAAGAGAGCGGGGCCACAGACAGAGATAAGCAGATCTCCATGTTTTTTCGAAAGTTGATCAGCTGTAGCTTGTATGAAGTTCAGAATAAAAACGCCACCCACAGGATTGCCGTGTGTCTCACCGTAAAGCTCATGGGTGAAGTCCTGGGAGTCAAAATCTGAGTTTGGTGGGACTTCCCCCGTCTCCCTCATACCTCTCATCTGTGTTTAATATCTGCACACACACACACACACACACACACACACACACACACACACACAGTCCTCTACACAGAACAAGTGTTTGTGATCATGGGATGTTTCTGTGTGTGTGTGTGTGTGTGTGTGTGTGTGTTTGCTCTCACTCAGTGTACCTGATTGTGTTCTTTAATAGTAGTAGAGCTGCAGATGGTCATGTCCAGTTCTGACCTGGTTCCTCTACAGTGCTTTTTGTGAGAGAGTAGTGGATGAGTGCACCGGCTGTAACGCACCATCCTCTTTACACACGCCCGTATAGTGGGACCTGGGCATGTACACACACACACACACACACACACAATGTGACAGGGAATGCTTTCTTTATTGTGATGACTGAAAGCCATGCCATTTCCATGAAGAGGGACAGACCCACAAACCAGACCTTCACTGAGACTGACACAGAGGCCACACTTCCTTTATTGTGACTGACAAACAAAGAGGCCACGCCTACTTCATGGTGACTGACATACAGAGGCCACACCCGTCGACATTGTGATTGACACATACAGAGGTCACACTTTACCTGCACATTGTGGGCTGCAAATCGTTCGATCTGAGCTCGCTTTGGAACCAGGATAGGAGCTGCCAGTCTCTGGAATTCCTCTAGCGCCCCCTGGTGGTCTGAAGCCCTCAAGAGAGACGTGTCTCTTCCAGAGGTTTGGCTGTATTCTCAGTCTATCCCAGTCCGCGTCCTCCTCTGCTGTCTGCACAAATCCGGTAATAAAAAGCAAATTAGCCAAAAACACAATATTTTTTATCCAATTATAGTTACATTTAACTCTACAGACAAATATCAGTATTTTTCTGCCGATTTGTTCAAGCAGAACATAAAGACACGTCCTTCACCCTGCTGTGATAGACCTTTCTTTTACCTTGCTGTTCAAGGCAACAACTGTGGAAGATTTGTCTAAAACCCTGCTGTCTAAGGCTTGTCCTTCACCCTGACGTCTACGATAACAACTGTAAAAGACCCCTCCATCACCTTGCTATCCAGTTTGTAAAGTGAAGCCGGTGCCTCCTGGCTCGCTGTCCTGATGGCTCTCTCTTGAACGCTGTGAAAAATGACGGGTCTGTTCTTCAACAGGAACGCACTCGGGTCACTCAGGAGTTTGGTGCCGTCTCCTGCACCTGCCTCCAGCTGAGCTGCAGACACTGACTCGGCCTGCTGGCTGGAGTGAAATCTCACGGGTGAATGGAAGAGCTGAAAGCGCACCCTCTTCTTCGTCGTTCCTTCACGGTTCTAATGGAGAGGAACCGTATCAGGCAGGACGTTTCAATGTCACAACTATGGCTTAAAGATCGGATCGGATTTACTCACCGATGCAGACGTGGTGTGTGTGTGAGCAGCCGGGAGGCAGAATAACTCCTTTATGGTGCAGCGTGGAACTTCTGAGCTGATGCTTAAAAAACAGAATGAAGAAGGTACCTCCTTTGATTAGCATTTGATTAGTTCTTATCCATTATTATTACTGTATTATTGCTAGTTTCTCAGCCATGTCCTGAATGTCACCTTTTAGAACACTGAGGGTTGTGATGGGGATTCGGGACCCACAACATTAAAGATGGGGATCTACACGATGAGCCAATCAGAGGGGGGATGTGAGCTGTGCGATCCTTTTAAACACAACCAACACACCTGGTCACTCAATGCTCTCACAGTCCACAGAGCACATTCATTGACCTTTGACCTACATTTACAGCTTTGTTTCTGGTGTGGGATTCAGACGGTGCTGAAGTGATCGCTGGGAAACACGGATTTTTGCTGTGTGTAAAAAAGAGCAACGTTTAGAGGCAAAAAACAAACTTTTAATCTTTTAACCCGTTTAATCAAATATAGTCTGAATATTTTTTTTTACATTTTCTAGAACAGTGTTTAATTCACAGAGAATAGAAAATTCAGACTGAATAATCAAAACGTGACTCAACAGCAAGAAATTTCAAGAATATATAAATATACAACAAAACGACTTATATAATGGCGTTTGCCTAACGAAATCAAAACATGAAACGAACATTAAATTAGTGTCTGATTCAGTTGTAATTCTCAAATTAATCAGATGTTCATTTCAGTATAAAATCTTGGTATCTGAATAACTCACGTTTTCGTGTCGGTGTCTTTCTGTAGAGGTTCCACCTCTGAGTTCATTCCGCTCAGATTTCTTCTGTCTGGCCTCACAGGTCTCATTCTCTTTCCTGCCCACTCAGAGACGTCCACTACGGTCAGACGTGGCGAACTTTCTGCAGATCAAAGGACATTTTAAATGCCTGCCTTTTTAAAGGGTGCAATCTGAGCATTTTAAAAGTCTAATTGGGATTTGCTGTGATTAACACAAAGTGGAACACAACAGCAACAGCAACAACATTAAACCAGTTCAGAACTATTTCTTGAACAGCTACAGAAAGGACGGCTTCATGAGAAAATATAAGCACCGCAATTCAGGAATTAAACATTAGAGGTCGACCCTGATGCATCGGTTTTGTTTAACAATAGTTAATTGCTGGAATTTTCAGCAAAAATCCATACACAGTTTTTCCGGGTTGCTGGAGCAGCTGAGAAGATTCGCCGTCATTACACAGTACAAGAGCGGCCTCTAGAGGCGAATCACTGATATCACATGCTGCATGTTGAAGTGTTTTTTTTATTCTTTTTGGATGGAACTGTTTTTATTTATTCGGAGTGTATCAGTTTAAATGCATGTATTTTATATTGTTAAATAATTATTATTACTATTATTAATTAATTAATTACTTATTATTTTCCTAATATATTTGTATTTATATCATTAATCACATTTTCAGTATTTAATTTTTTTTTTGTAAAAAAGATCAGTACTATTTTACATGGTGTGTGTGTGTGTGTCAATAGTGACTGTCAATAATGTGAATCAGAGACTTCAGTTCACCATCAACGCTGGCGTGGTGTTTAGTTGGCACACCGACTCCACGGCGATACGCGCCCGTAGCGATGCGTCGCTCTGTCTCCCAGCAGCATGGGTGTGGACATAGAGGCCATAAACAGTGAACCCCATCCAAATGTTCTTCACCACCAAAGCTCTGCATGCTGACATCACTGAAATACAGCGAGATGTTTGATTAACTGCATGACAGGCGTGTTCATTTGTTTCAATGCAACAAACTCGCTAATGTAACGAGATTAAGATTTATTTTGACTAAACAAACGTATACATGTCCAGATGTTCTTTATTTTCATTGAAAAAAAACCCTTCCTTAGTAGGAAAGCACCCAGACAGTTCGTTTCTCCAGACATTCAGCTGAAATACTATATTTCTTTCCAATCTACTTCATCCCAGAGCAGGTTAATAGGATTTAGGTGCAGTGACTGGGCAGCTCGTTCCATGATAGATATCACTTCAGACGACTGTTTGCTCTCTAAACAAGGCTTACAGAGCTCTTCAACATACTCAGTCCAGAAGAAAATTGCATGGTGTTGAAGTATGGAACAGGAGACATGTTGGTTTACTTTCCGGAATAGGTCTCCAACCTTCCCTGCTCCAAAACAACACAAAACCTTATGCATTCACCTTCATGTGTGAGTGTGTTGGCGAGGCGGTCTGATCACATCTTCTCATCTGTTCTCCAGACGTTCCTCAATTAGAGACAAAAATGTCACATTCGTACCCCACAGAACCTTCAGTCTTTCACTGTCCAATTCTTGTGTTTTTGCCTTTGAGTTCCAAACAAAAGGAACATGCATGTGTCTCAAAACTGTGCATTTCTAAACTTTTCACTGCTGTTAGAGGAATAAAACATGCAAGAACATTTGGAAAACAAACAATCAACTCTGGCATGAGAAGTGTGACTTTGCTCATTACATCACAAATAATCACTGATTATTTTCCTGTACGACCCTAAGAGCGATTTATTCCTTATTTAACATTAAATACATAATTCACTAAATATAATAAATATTAAGTTGTGGATGATGTTGAGTCAAACACATCATATTGCTTTTATAATACTTTGGATACTTATACAGACACAGATAATATTATATTAATCCTTGTTTTAATGTTTTAACAGACTGCATAAACACAGCAGAAAACACCAATTTCGGATTCAACACTACAGATTTGCCAACTAATTAATGAATTACAATCAAAATTCCGTTGCTTAGCAACAAGCTTGCTACACCAATACAACTAATACAACTAATAACTAACAAACCTTGCTGAATACCAACTATGATAATTGCCACACGTCCTGACACATAATAAATTGTGATCCAAAAATGTAAAAATATAATGTAAAGCACTACTTGAACCTCATGAAGGAGTCCCGCGTGCACACAGCTTCAGCTCTAATGTCTGCGTGTCCGTGTGCGCGTGTAGTTATGGCTTTACGGTAATCAATAATCATTAATAGCAGTAATAGTAGTGATTTCCTTTATTGTGTTTTGTTGTATTTTTTTCTTAGAGACGGTTTATTTGTTTTAATTAGACATGAAATCTTAATAAAACAGTGTTGATTTCGATAGTGTTTTCTTTTTACTCCATAATTATTTATAAGGATTATTTTTTTGTGCTATTGTGCCTGAATTGTGTAGCTCCCAAATGTAATATTATATGCTGCAATATTTTTGAGTACCATCCCTGCTTGTTTATATGTGCATTTGTTATAAATAATTAGTTGGTTTATTATATATGTATATATTTTGTATATAAAACCAGACAACGCGGCTCCCGGGGGTGATTACAGTAAACCTCAGAATATACGCGCACTCTAAAGTGTGTCTCGGCATCAGGTGGAAGGTCAGCTGATCAGTGGAAACCGGAAGTTCGAAAGGAAGTTAAGCTTCCTTGGTTCTGATCCAGTGTTGATTCTGGTCGCTTTATTTACTTCTTAATGACGTGATTTTAAGGTGTTTTCTGATTTAATGTGTATGTGACGGTTATCTGGGGACGCAGACCGGAGACATGTTCGCTGCTGATGATGAAGACGGAGATTTCACGTCTCCTACAGGAGGGTAAGAGACACTTTACCTCCACAAATCGAAACTAATTTCAGATGATTGAGAGATGTTTAAACATTGAAGGATTGTGTATTTTTTAATTATGAATAGTGTAATTTTTTTTCTATGGCTAGTTCTGCTAGCACTTTCATAAACCCGGACACTAAAAGCTGTCGGATAAATCGATTGAAAGTTACTTCCTGTTGATATCCGGTTTAAACTGTCAGTTTTCTTGAAAATATATAACTTGATTTGTTCGTTTTATATATAATTAATCTTTTAATCCCTGCATTTCATGTGTATTAACTGTGCACATGATCTGTCACGTGACCTCAGGTCACTCGAAACACCCCTTCGTGAAATGCCTTTTTTTTTTTTCTTCATTTTTATTTATTTATTATTTTTTATTATTGTATCTATCAGTCTAATTGTTCTGGGTAAAATTATTTTAATATTAAATAATAATCTGACCATTATAAGAAAACTGTCTGTCTGATTGCTGAATGTTCTGCATTGAATTTAGTTTTGAATAGTGAGGCTTTATTATTATTATTATTATTATTAATATTAATATTATTATTAATGAATTGTTTGAACCAGCGTTTTACTTTTCAATCATTGCAAAAAATAACCGAAATAATTATTTAAAGTGTAGATCCAGATTTGTGTAGGTTGTAGAAATCGCTGGCACGTTTTCTTGAAATTGTTAAATAATAATAATAATAATAATAATAATAATAATTAAACCATGGCATAATGAAATAATTGTTGAGAATGCTTTAGGTCTAGGTCTAAAGCTAGTTAAATTTTTTCTCTCTCTCTCTCTGTGTGTCTGTGTGTCTGTGTGTCTGTGTGTGTGTGTGTGTGTGTGTGATCACAGGGCGAAATTAGCCTCTCTGTTCAGCTTGGACCAGACGGCTGGACAGGCCAATGAGTCGTTCCAGTACACGGCCCCCAAACAGCCTCGTAAGAGCTCAGGTAATGTCTCATCTTTACAAAAAAACTTCAATGGGGAAAAACTTAAAAAAAAAAAAAAACACTGTTCTGCAGGATTACAGACAGACAGACAGACAGACAGATAGATAGATAGATAGATAGATTATTTATTGTAATTGCACAGGGTACAACGAAATGAAATGTCAGTCCTTATGGTGCCTTAAAATATAATAAAGAATAAAAAAAAAATGTCAATTTTTATTATGAAGGTATTGCACATTTAATCAATTAGTTTTTATACAGATTGTAAGTGGGAATAAATAAATACGAGGCAGAAGTGTATAAACGTAAGTAGGGCTGCTGCTATCGATTATTTTAGTAATCAAGTTTTCTACGTTATTCCATCGAGTAATCGAGTAATCGAGTAAGAAGTGTTTTTTCTTTATTAAAGGGCAACACTAAATATACACAAGAAAATAATACATTTCTCTTCAAATTAAAGCAATTTGTTTCCTATTTGGAAAAATGAAAATTTCTATTGCAAAATTTGCATATCTGTGAAAACTAAACACTATTTAATGAATTAAATTGCCATATTTAATCAAAATGCAAAGAAATTATCCCAAACTTTTTGGAAACTCTGTTGTGTTCTTTGCCTGAATCATCTTCTCACCCTTTCCCATTCCTCCATTTTTTTCAATCTGCAGCGTCTTCTGTCTTACCTGTCCAGCACGCTCCGGAGTATAGCAGGCGGCGCGTCAGTAATAATGGTCCGTGTGGAAACACAGTGCTCAGTGTAAAGTTTAATGGACTAAACGAAACATTTTTTATTCAACTTACTCGAGTTACTTCGAGGAAATGTTTCAGCCCTAAACACGTGTGCGTAGTGCATATAGACTCGACCATTCTTGGTGTTTGTTGGTGTTCAGCTCTCTCATGGCTCAGGGAGGTGTTGATAATCATCTGAAGGGATTTCCTGTCTGCTTTGGAGCAACCGGTATAACATACAGTGCTACAGTATGTCCAAACACTTTCAATAGAGCAGCGATGTTAAGACCTTCTTTAAGAGTGCTGTAGTGTTTGTAGTCCAGGTTTATTCATTAGTGTTTATTCTTCGAGAGAGAGAGGCTTGTGAGCTGAGCGCTAGCAACCAGATTACTTCTGATCTGCTGGAAGGATGGAACGATAAAAAGAGTTAAAAAGAGTTTAGATTAAAATATAAAAATATTTCACTAGCGTGAAAAAAGAGGCACAAATGAGACAGAGAGAAATGTCTGAGGGAAATCACAGCCGTTTGTCCTGAGTGGGAAGTTTGTCACTTTTCACTGATGCAAATCATTTAGTTCACCAGCAAATGTCGACTCTCGTGACCCCCAAATGATTCATTTTCTTTTGGCTTTCTTAAACCCACCGTGTGGCTGTGATCGTTCCTCGTGATTCAGTGAGTCAGCAGCTCAAAAACATAAAATTAAGATGTTTCTGTGGAAGAAGAAAAATGGCTCTTTTTGAAACGAATCGACTCGTGACGAACGAATGAAACCAAATGCTGGTTGAAAGAGTCGACTCGTCTAAAAAACGAGTCATTTAGATCTGGTGTGTATGTGTTACAGGTCCACCTTCTCAGAAAGCCGCTCCTCCACCCGGTTCACCTGCGGTGCTTTTCGCCACGGCCGTACACGCGTACAGATAGTGAGTGTTGATTTTCATCATCATCCTCATCATCATCATCAGCGTAGCACCAAAGCCTCAGTTTTATGCACTTTATATCTATTTGCATTATAAAATAAATCACAAAATCCCAATTAATCTTATTTATATGTAAATCAGTCTTATTTATGCAAATCTTAATTGATCCATGTAAATATGAATCTATTTTATTAATATATCAATATTTTAAATTATTTATATAATCGATTAGAATTACACTTTCACTTTTCATAACAGCATGAGACCGTTAATATTTTGTCAGATTTAGAGAAAGAATAGCGTGTGGGAGTGTCGGTGTAAACCCTGATGCTTGTCGTTTCAGTGTTAACGGACAGTACGTGAAGCAAGGCAAGCTGGGAGCTGCGGTGTTAGGAAACCACACCAACAAGGAGGTGGGTGTAAAGCAGATGTTCCCAACCATCGGGTCATCAAGGACATCAAGGAGCTGCTTGCACATTAACTCCTCTAAAATATATCCAAGTTCGATTTCTATAGTATTGTCCATCAGAAGATACTAAAATGGTTGCTAAAATGTGAGGGGTGCACTTACTTTTGGGAGATACTATATATACACGGTACCAGTCAAAAGTTTGGGCATTCCATCTCCTTCAGTGTTTTTTCGTTTTATTTTTTTAATATATTTTAATTTGTATGAATACTGAAGAAAGAACACGTCTGGAATTATGTAAATCAAAGTCGTGTTTTCGAAACCCATTTACCCATTGATATGTTTAAAACTTCAAAGTCGCCACCTTTTGCTTTGATGTCAGCTTTGCACACGCTCGGCGTTCTCTCAGTCAACCTCAAGCAGCGCCGATTATACGCTGAATATTCAGCATATACTGTAGAGTTATCAGAGGTGTTGAGTGCTTGTTGGCTGCTTTTCCTTCGATTTAGACTGGGTGATTGTAGCAAGGTGTGTTTGTGGTCGTTGTCCTTTTGGAAAACAAAAAACAGTCCCACTGAGGGCAAACCGGATGGGATGGCATGTCGCTGCACAATCTTCTGCCATTTTTTTAAATATTTTTGCACGTTTCTTGTCTCTAATTGGATTTTTTTTTAAGGATGAGACTGTAATTAATATTCGTCCCTCTTCCCGTCTCTGTCTCTTCTGCAGTATAAACTCCTCTTGTACGCCAGCCAGCAGAAACCAGTGACTGCGGCCAGGATTCACCCGGCTTTCTCCTTCACTGTGGGTTTTCTCTACTTTACCCTTCTGATAACTTTAAATCCCCCCCACAGTGTTCCTGCCTTCTCATCCGCTCTGGTTTCCCATTTCAGGTCCAGCCAAGTAACTACTGCACCTTTTATGATGATCAGCGGCAGAACTGGTCTCTCATGTTCGAGTCGGAGAAAGCAGCCACAGATTTCTGCAAAGAGGTGCGCTTGGGTGTTTCCTTTGTTTGTTTGTTTGTTTGTTTGTTTTATATGATGCACAGTGCCCTCTGCTGGAGGCTTCTTGTGTAGTTTTTGACATAGCAGATGGACCAGATGTTTGGTATCGTAATGTATATATCTTTTACATTTTATTTACAAGGTCGCTAAGAAAAGTGTCTCACTCCAAATACTTTTAAACATTTCATTAATATAATATTTAATGATATTTTTCCACCCCACCCTGAGCGCCGCCTCCTTTGAAGTTACATTTGTAAATATAGACGACGATGATGAACTTTGGAGACTTTTGGTGTCAAGTTTTGGTTGAGAAATCCAAACATCCGTGCCGGGCATCTGCGTTGAAGAAGGTGGAGAAGCTTTGTAAATTAGACGTTTCTCATGTGCGTTATTTCAGGTGTGTCTGGCTAAAGCGAACTGCTCTTCTCCTCTGGACATGCCGATGATTCAGGACCTGGTTCTTGGGGAGGGTCAGGGTGTGGACAACGGAGATTCTCTGGAGGTAGCTTACAGCGGCTGGCTGCTGCAGAACCACACCATCGGCCAGGTAGGATCCCAAAGTGGTTTAATGTATGAAAATTAACAGGTTACATGAATATGCATTGATATGCAAATTTGGGAACTCCCATAACACCTCCCACTTTTTGGCAAAAGTGATATTGTTGCGCACAAATATAACGGCTAAACGTTTTACAGTCCCGTGTTGTCCTCTAATCTCTAATGCGACAAGATCCGATTCATCTTGTTAAGCAAACAGCGTCTGTTCGCTTATGTACATGTTTTATTTCTGTCTCCAGATGTTTGACTCTAATCTAAATAAGGACAAGTTTCTGAGACTGAAGCTCGGTGCTGGAAAAGTCATTAAGGTGAGCAGGAACCGGAGAATCCATCAGCTAGGATGAGGGTTCGGCTGCATGTTAATTGCAAGTTCTCTCTCAGGGCTGGGAGGAGGGCATGCTGAACATGCGTAAAGGAGGACGGCGTCTCCTCGTGATTCCTCCGGCTCTGGCGTACGGATCGCAGGGCGTCCCGGGGCGAGTCCCTGCAGACAGCACTTTGGTGTTTGAGGCTGAAATTCGCAGGGTGAGAGACGATAAAACTTAGTGTATGCTTTCAATATTAGGAAGGAAATGATTGAAATATCATTGTGTGTGTGTGTGTGTGTGTGTGATTGTTCAGGTGAAGTTTGTTAAAGAAGCCGGACCCGAGAAGACCCCCCTGAGCTCCAGGGACACCACTGCTCCCTCCCCTGCCCCCAGCTTGGAGAGTCTGGGGCCCGATCCAACCTCAGCAGCCAGCAGAACGGGGTACGAGCAGCACGGGGCTGCAGAGGTTCCGGTCCAAATCGAGAAATCGGTGCTTTATGTCTCATATAAGATGCTATAAATGTATAATAATTGTTTGTTAATGTTTTTGATTTTTCAGTGAACCACCATTGAGAGCTAAATCCAACTCATTGAGTGAACAGCTGGCAGTGAGTTTCCTCCTCATTCTTCACTTTCAGACACTAGTTTACACTTTCTGCTAATATTTGGCTGATGGTAAATGATGCTAATACGCTGTTCGAGACCAGGTCCAGTTTCAGTTCCATTATTCTACATGAAGCCTAATAATCTTCTGGAGAGCAAAATCTGATGAAATATTAGATTAGAGTATCTGAATCGGAATCTGAATTCAATTTCCGATTATAAATATCTGATTTAATTGTAAAATATAAGAATTGCCAATTTTCGTATGTCTTTGGATTTTGGTTCCAGATAACTGACATTCCAGTGTCGGAAACCGTGAGTAGCTTTGGGTTTTACGTCGAACGAACCTTTTTTCGCTGATCTTTCGGAGCTGCTTTCCAAAACTGAATCCACGAATCCGTATAGATTGTTTATATTTGAGTCTCGAATTTACCAACGGCTTTCACTCTCTTCCAAATCTGGATTTTCACGTTCTTTTCACACAGATCTTGGAATCTGGATATGTTTGCATTTCAAATTCAGATTGGAGGAAATTTTCAATTATACATTTCTGGAAAATTTCCTGGAAACCTTCTATGAGAACTTCAACATTCATCATTTCATCATTTTGGAAGTTGACCATGAATTTCTGAAATTCTATGGGAATCTATTAGAAATTTGAGGAAATTTATATAAACTGTTTCATATACAAACATAAATATAAACATTTTGTTTGGTCATACACTGACATGCATTCAAACTAATACAGATGAAATTTTTTACTTTGTTTCAATTGTTTCAAAAAACAACTTTTAAACCAAGATTATTGATATTTCGACATAATTTTGTGTGCAGTATTCTAGAATGCACAGTAGGGGGCGTGGTCTAGTGTGCTGTGTGCATGTGATTGATGGATTGAATTCCAATGGAAAGTTTCCAGTATTGAAAATTCCCAGAATTTTGCAACCTTAGCGTCAAAGTTGGACGAGAACATATGTTTTTTTTTTCTCCTCAGAATCCAGACGCGACCAAAGCCAAGCTCATCTCCCGCATGGCCAGAATGGGTCAGCCCATGCTTCCCTTCCTCGCCGGCCCAGCATCATCTCCTTCACAAGCCGAGTCCAGCGACTCCGAACTGGAAGTATGAACGTTTATAAAAAGAAAACTGAACTTTATTCATTTTCTAATCTGCATTATAAACTGCCGCTGTGACGTGTCCCATAGGACCCGAGTGTGTCCCGATTGAAAGAGCGTCCTCCTGCACCCTCGCCTCAGCCTGTCCACCTCACCACTGGACCTTCAGCCTCGCTACAGGGTAAACACACATCTCACACACACTTCCTCACGTTCCTGCTTCAGTAGCACTTCCCTTAGCTATGTAGCGGAGTGTTTCATGAACCATGTCTCCTCATATCCTCTGTCTTCTCCAGCAGCCGGCTTTATGCCTGTTTCTATGGCAACAGCCAGTCCCCAGCCTGTCATGCACGTCGCAGGTCATGGCTTCCAGGTGAGGAGTACATTGGATTACGCACACACACACACACACACACACACACACACACACACACACTCACACACACACACAAACACATTTTTTATGTGAGTACAATTTTATGTCTTACGTTTTATCTGCTTTTGGTTACATTTAACATTCCTGGTATCACTTAGGTTATAGCAGCTATATGCACTTGTTTTCCTTTTGCTAAATAGCTCTGGCTTTTTAGGATGTACATTGGAGACTCCTTCTATAATAGTGCTGTGTGTGTGTGTGTGTGTGTGTGTGTGTGTGTGTGTGTGTGTGTGTGTGTGTGTGTGTGTGTGTGTGTGTGTGTGTGTGTTTGTGTGTGTGTTTTTTTTAGCCGTACTCTTACAACCAGTCCACTACAACTCCCTCGCACTTACAACCAGTGGGACAGATTTACTCACAGACCGTGCCGTACCAGGGTAACCATCTCACACACACACACACACACACACACACACACACACACACACACACACACACAGGGGTAATAATGTGGAATGTCCACCAAAAACAGGAAGTGGTGATGTCACATCCTTTTTGATGACGGAAGCCCGGCAGCACAACACCGAGATCCGATTAGCTGTCGGCAAAGTGGGCGATAAAGTGGACCAGTTAGCCGCCAAGGTTAGAAATTCCATAACACCAAAGAAATGCACACAATCATATTTTTCGTTGTTCAAATATTCGTCAATGAATATGCAAATTACAGACATTCTCATAGTCCCTCCACTTTCTTATACTTGTGTCCTCATTTGCATATTGTAATATGATTGGTTGCTCTATGCTGTAGTGACACTCCGGATACATGTTTTTTTTTCTTTGACACCTTTTTTCATCCTATCAGGTAGAGGAGCTACACAAGCAGGGTGGGCTCTCTCTGGGATTGTCCACTGTCTCCATGGATACCGCGATGATCATGAGCACCATCCAGCGCATCATCCAGGTTTTATTATAAAAAAAATACAGCAATTAATCATGAAAATGTGCAAAATATGAATACATACGATTTTAATAAAAATGTCAATAAACTGAAGCAAAATTTAACACTCCAAATAAATAAAAAACATTTTAAAAAAAGCCCCTTCAAATGAACAGTGTGTGTCGTCAGTGATTCGCCTCTAGAGGCCACTCTCGTACTGTATAATGCAACCCGGAAAAACTATCAGCATGTATTTTTGACAGTAGTTCCAGCAATTAACTATCGGTGTTAATCATTTAGAAAAACAGACGAATCAGCCGACCTTTAATTTTGTTACACGGTGTGCATGTTTCTTTTTTCCTGTTTAGGAAAACGATTGCCTGAAGAAAGAGGTTTTCGAGAAGAGCTCACGCATTGAAGAGCAGAACCGCAAGATCGGAGAACTCATCAACCAGAACCAGAGGTTCCTTTGTTCTTTTTGACATCACTTTATTTTCCAATTTGTATTTCATTATGAATTCGAAATATTCTGGAATTAATATTTATAACCGGGACATTGTGTGTGTGTGTGTGTGTGTGTGTGTGTGTGTGTGTGTGTGTGTGTGTGTAGGTGCATGGAGCAGAGTAATATGCTGATGGAGCAGCGGAACGACACTCTTAAGAACTCAAGTGAACAGAACCAGGCCCGATTTCTGCAAGCGGAAAAGGAAAAGGTGCATACACACACACACACACACACACACAAAGCCACACTACACACTCTAACTCTATATACACTATTTAGTGTAACTCTTTAATACCAGACGCTCAAATAGAACCAGATCGATTCATCTGATCTGATCTGATTGGCTGAGGGTCAGTTTGGTGGTAGTGACTGCTTTCTTTTCCCAGCATGCACTGCCACTGGATGTGGGCAGGAACCAGGTGAGCTTCCTCATCCCTGCCATTTTCCCCCTCATCTGTTTCGCTTTCGCTTCTTTTTAGAAAGAAAAAAAAAATGCGTTTCTTCTATTTTTTTTCTTTTCTTTTATTTCTTTTTTGGTCCATCAGCGGCGAGTTCTTTTCATCCGACACACAGCTGTTCGTCACCGCGTCTTTAGTTTGGTCTCATTATCATCGTTTTCTCTGGTTTGTATGTGTTGGTGTTAAAGCGTGTGTGTGTGTGTGTGTGTTTGCGGGTTTGCAGGTGAGGCTGACGGACGAGCTGGCCATCTCTACAGCGCGGGTATCGGAGCTGCAGTTGGAGGTTACCGCACAACGTCAGAAAGCAGCAGCCCTGGAGTCCAGCCTGAGCGCCGCCCTGCAGGAGGGGCAGCAGCTCGGCGTCCAGCTCGCTGCCACAGAGAACCAGCTGCAAGGTGAGGAACGGTTTACCTCCTGCTGAGAACTCGCGACCGAGTGTTGGAATTCCACATGATGTTCAGAGCTCAATGTGTGTGCGTTTTAGAGATAAAGGAGACGGCCGAGCAGGCGCAGATGCAGTACAGAGTTGAGAAGCAGAAGCGGAAGGAGGTGGAGATGAAGCTGAGGAACCTGGACGAGGAGCTGCAGGACCTGAAGAGCGAGAAGGAGAGTCTGGAGAGGGTAAGCATGTCTTCATGTACACTCGCACCTGCTGTACATTTTTACTAGAACCTTTTTACTCACTGTGTGTGTGTGTGTGTGTGTGTGTGTGTGTGTGTGTTTAGACTCTGACAGACAGAAAGAGGAAGTGGCAGGCGGAGAGGCAGCGCTGCGATGAGGAGTTGGAGGAGGTAAGGAAGGCCACTCAGGTGGAGATGGACCAACTCCGGAGTCAACTGCGGAAAGCTCGTACCAACACTGATCAGGCGGCTGCTGAGCAGGTAGTGTGTGTGTGTGTGTGTGTGTGTGCGTGTGTGTGTGTGTGTTTGTTTGTTGCCTTCATCTTCTTCGAGTCTGTTTAAGATTCATACAAACATACACACAGTTCCTCAGTTCCACAGTAAAACACATTATGGTGTCAGTAAAATGAGCTCTGTGTGTGTGTGTGTGTGTGTGTGTGTGTGCGCACGCGCAGTTAGCACAGCTGCAGGCAGATGTGGAGCGGGAGTGGCAGGCGAAGTGTGAGAGAGCTCTGGCTTCAGCACAAGAACAACAGACCAGAGAGGTGACTGAACTCACAGAACAGAGAGACACACTGCAGCTCAAACTCACACAGCTCCAGGACAAGGTACACACACACACACACACACACAAAACATCCCTTCATCAGTTACACAGAGACCTCTCTCTCTCTCTCTCTCTCTCTCTCTCTCTCTCTCTCTCTCTCTCTCCATCTCCCTGTCTCTTTTTCATAATCCTTTGCCTCTCCCCCTCTCTCTTTTCCTCTTCCTCACAGTTCTCTGCTCTCAAGCATTCCAGAGAAGAGGAGGAGCAACGGTTACTACAGCAACAAGACCAGGGGGAGGAGCTTCAGGCCTGGCAAAAGAAGGTCAGACGGAGGAAACCGGCATGAAACATTTAAACCCCAGAAACTGAGCTGAAAAGAAAGTAAGTTTGTGATGAACTGATGAATAAACGAGTGAATGTGTTGCAGTGCTGTGAATTGGAGAAGAGGGCGGAGTCAGCGAGGCAGGAGGCGGAGACTCAGGTTTCAGAGCTACAGAAGAGACTGGCAGAGCAGAGACAACAAACAGACACTACGGGAGAGGTGACACACACACACACACACACACACACACACACACACACTGTACCAGAAACTATTGTACATCCAGCATCTTCACTGTTCCCTGTGTGTGTGTGTGTGTGTGTGTGTGTGTAAGCAGGTGAAGCGTGTGATGAATGGAGTGTTCCACTCTTTACGTGGGGAGTTCGAGCTCCATGAGACGTACACTGGAAGCGTGGTGCTCAGCGTCCTGGTCAACACCATCAAGGTGATGGGTTCACTTAAAATACACACACACACACACACTCCGAAGATACACCTGTTCTAACCCCAGGGAAAAGTCTGGCGCTCACTTCCTGTTTATTTCCACAGAACGTCACCCTGCAGCTGCTCTCAAGTTCCGAACCATCCTCGACCGAGAACAAGGAGAATGAGGAAGATGAAGAGGAGGAAGAGGAGGACAGGACAAGCCAAGTGCAGCACAAGGAGCAGGAGAACCACACAGAGGAGTTACATATGAATGGGAAGAACGAGGGTGTAGAAGAGGAAGAAAGATATGTACAAGTAACGGAGGAGAAGAGTAAAGAACCAGAGAGTGTGCACAAGGAGATAAGAGAGAGTGAACAGGAAGTCATCAGTAATAAAGAGGAAAAGAAGGATGAACAGGAAGTCATCAGTAATAAAGAAGAAAAGAAGGATGAACAGGAAGTCATCAGTAATAAAGAGGAAAAGAAGGATGAACAGGAAGTCATCAGTAATAAAGAAGAAAAGAAGGATGAACAGGAAGTCATCAGTAATAAAGAAGAAAAGAAGGATGAACAGGAAGTTATAGTAAGTGAAGAGGAAGAAAAAGGTAAACAGGAAGTCATCAGAGATGAAGAGGAAGTGAAATTTGACCAGGAAGCCGAAGGTGCTCAAGAGGAAGTGAATGAGACAGGAAAAGAATTTGATCTCCTGATCGAAGCAGGAGAGCTCGTGCATTCTGAGCCCACCACAGAGAATGATGTCATTCCCAAAGAAGATGTGACCTGCGTAGGTCGACTGGGTGACGTAGCACCTGAAGAGGAAGCGGTGACCAAGAGTGAAAGCACTTTGGGTCTGTCTGATGAAACAGAACCAGGTGAAACCGTTCACACCGGACCCCCGAAGAATCCCCCTCCACCCCCGAACCCTACGGAAGAGAACGGTACAGAAACGGCGTCACGGCCCAGCAGGTAGGCAGAGCGTTAGTGTTTCAACTGCCTGAATGTGCAACAGTCAGGTGTAGAAACCGGTTCAGTATTTTCTAAAAACCCAGCCTTAAATGTATTTTATCAACCACAGACGATCACCGACAAAAAAATGGCCACTTTCATATTCAAAAGTAGTTAAAAATGTAATAATCAGAACAAGCAGACATCAAGGAAACTGCTCGCTATCATAGACCCATGGTCAGTGTATCCAGTTTAGGATAATGTTGCAATGGAAAAAACTGTATGTGAGAACATGATTTAATCAGCAGCCCGAAACAACTCATTTTACTGAAACAGAAACGGCGAGCAGGACTGCTCACGAGTCAACTCACGAGATTGCGAACGAGTCGATTCACAAGTCAGATCACGAGTCAGCTCACAAATTTTTTCACAATTTCATTCACGAGTCAGATCATGAGATTGCTTATGAGTTGATTCACGAGTCAGATTATAAGATTGCTTAAGAGTTGATTCACGAGTCAGATCACGAGTCATTAAGCACAAACTCACCAACCCATGAAAACTCTTTAACATGAAGCAATGAATCGAACTAACCCCCACTTGTTCCAATTGCCCCCAACCCCTAGGAACTAACTTGTTTCAATATATGTAACTAAAAATAGATTAGAAAAAAGTAATTCTTTAATAGATGTAAATAACAAATTGCTGTAGTACAAGAGGAATAAAACACCCAAAATCCACTTAAAAACTGAATCGATTCTGGAATTAACTGCTAATGACTAACAATCAACTCCACCAACCCCTCCCTAATACCCCCCAAATACCCCTACCCCTTTAGCGATGGTGTAGTGTGAGTGATTAATTGTAATCATGCATCCTCTCGACTCCATGTCTGTCCTTGTCCTGTCCTTGTCCTGTCTGACGTTCCGTCTCAGTCCGTCCGAGCATGCAGATTCAGAAGAGCCGTTTTTCCAGAGCCCCGCCCCGACTAAACCCCCACCACTACCAACTGGTGAGGAAGATGATGAGGAAGAGGAGGAGGAGCTGGTGAGAAAGGAGCTTCATTGAGACACACACACACACACACACACACACACACACACACACACACACACACACCATGCCTGTCAAATTGTACTTCCTGTAACCAAACTCACCTCCAACTAACACTAACACAATTACTGAATATTATTCGTGTGAAGAAACCAATCAGGTGAGTTCTTTCAGGAGCCACGTGTACACGTTTTCACATCACGCTACGACGTAGTGACGTGAGATACGCTTTTATTGAAATGCGTACGTTTTAGCGATGGTGTTCTGTGATGACATCACGAAGGGAATTAACGTAAAAGATTAACATACAAACACACTGTATGGCCAAAAGTTTGTGGACACCCGACCATAAGATTTTCTTTTTAAACATCCCCATTAGAACTTATGGTTCCCAATTTGCTGTTATAAGAACCTTCACCCTTCTGGGAAGATGTTCCACTAGATTTTGTGGAGATTCATTGGGCCATAAGGGAGTTAGCAATGTCAAGTACTGATGTAGAGGTGAGGAAGTCTGCAGTGCAGATCACATTCATCCCAAAGGTCTATAGCAGGAGATCGTCCACTCCAAACCATGTATAGCAGATCTTCATGGAGCTCACTTTGTGCACAGGGGCATCGTCATGCTGGAGTAGTTCAAGTGCAGGCATAAACCAGCCATAAGGAAATGGTAGCGACTTTAGATGTGAGAGGAAAGATTTTCCAATTGGTTGTGAATGTGACTGTTGTGTCTGATTGGTCGTTAGAGTTTAAAAGGACGGCCCCCTCCCGCCCCTCTGTTTGGAGACGACAGCGATGATGACGATCTGGACTGGCTGAACTGACCTCATCCTCTACCAACAACCCAAACCACAATCGCCTGTCTCCTGGGTAACGGTTGGCACGGAAATCGAGAGGGCAGTAAGAGGAGCGAGACCGGATTCAGAAGCTCCTCCCCTTTTCCCACACTCATCATTTCTGAAGGACAGCAGCACATGACTGGAAATGCTTTTTTTTTTTCTTTTTTCTAGAACTCAATCACACATTTGTCTCTCAAATCAGTTGTAGCCTGAAACTTGACCATGAAATAATTACACGCTTTTTAAGACGTTTTAATGCGCCAGACGTCTCCGACTGCTCTGAATCAGGAGTTGGAAGGGCGATGTGGGTAATAACGCTCGTGTCAGAGTGAACGGTTTGTGTTCGTGAATAACGGAAAGCTAATCTGGATTAATGTAATAAAAGACGAGCTGGCTAAATCGTTCTGAAACTGTTTCCTGTCATGAAACGAAATCTAAACTGTTGGATCCACTTTTGGTATTGGTCGATTACATGCACATCGGCCACTGGGACTAACGATCACAAGCCACGCCTCCCTGTGGAGTTATTTCCTTAAAGAGCAAATGAGATTCATACTTGTTTAATCTGATTTATATTAATGCACTCATTCTAATGCATTCTATTTATAGTAACGGGGATTACAATTTGATTGTTAGAGGTTCTGGACATTTCGCCAAAATTTTTTAGTCTTCAAGAGAAAAAGGTTTGTTAAAGGCAAGTCTGAGAACTATAAATAGATGAAAAATTTTAAAAAAGTTCAAAAGGAATTCAACGCTGTTATAGATCATGGAATATTTTCCCTTTTCCCACACAATATCTGGATTTATTGCTTTTTAATGTAGAGATGAAGTAAAAACACAGAGTCTGGAAGCAGGTTTAAAAACACTGGGTTCTATTTAATGTTATTTACATCAATCAATTAGTGTCTCACACACACACACACACACACACACACATCACCACCATCTTCAACATGATGCTGAACCACAAACACGATTTACTTGATGAATGAAAAGCTCAATGCTTGCTCCATCCCGAGTCCTGACGTCTGCGTAAGTCCTCGTGGTCCAGGCCGATGGGGTAAATGCGTCATTCTTGGGTGCATCGAACGCTCGTTTTTTCCGAAAGTGCTTCATGCAGACGGTCGCCGCCGTCCGCTCTGACGAAATCCCGCCACCTCTAAATGCTGATTGGTCAGTAAACGTTCGTCTAATTTCTAGCCGACGTTGGTCTGTGTAGCGTGTTAAGGGTAAAAGATTACAGCTGCGGTCCAGGGGGGCGAAAGCTCTTCGTAGCAGCGCGCTTGGAGCCGATCAGCGCAGGTCCAGCATGGTCACCGCGCCTTCTGTGATCGCAACATGGCTGCCGTTCTACAACCAAAAATTATGTTACTGGTACACGTAAAATTATGGATGCCAATGAAGAGTTTTACAAACAGATTTAAGCAGTTGAAATATTTGACAAATATTACATATTCGTAGGTGCTGTTTTCCAGAGCAATTCTCAAATTCATGCATCTTGGTGGTGTTGGGATTTGAACTCACAACCTTCCTATCAGAAGTCCAACATCTTAGCCACTCAGGTAACACTTCCCATTACAGCGGATACACATAAGGATGTTGGAAACTGGAGAAAACTATTCAGAACGTAATTTGTCTCAGATGTGTTGGAAAATTCCTTAAAAAAAAACTTTTCTACGTCTAAAATGACATTGTAGCTTCACTTCGCCTTTAGCACTCGAAATTAACACTTTGTAGACGATTAACAGCAATATGCTAGCTTAATAAAGTCACACGCAGTAGAAAGTAGACAGAAAGTGCTGGAAACGTCAACATTTACCTCAGATGTATGTAAATTCCTATGGGGAAAAAATTATTTTGGGCTTAAATGGCACTGAGAATCAACTGCTATACTGAAAAATATCCACATCGAATGAAAGATGCTGAAAACGCATCAAGCAGCGCATATACTTTTATAAAAGTCACGCTGGCAGTGGAAACATGTCTCAAATGTCAACATTTACCTCAGGATCGATGATAAAAACCGACAAGAAGACTTCATACGACTGAAATAACACTATAACGGCGTTTAGCATCGACCGTTAACCAAACTACGAGCTTTACCGAGAGACATCGATGAGACGTCAAACTCCTAACCAAGATACTTGCTAAGGATTGAGGCGAACCATTGAACAAGCTCGGCTGTCAAAGTTTGTGTGATGTGTGGGGAAAAAAATGCTAAGAAAAGATTCCGAACAACGATTAGACCACCATAAAAAAAACGGCCTGCTTGATTGAGAAGATCAGCATTTAGGAAACTAGCATACGTTTACCTCAGATGCGTTTGTAAAAAAAAAAAAAAAACGATGGAAATGTTCCTTAATCCTGAAATTAAACTGATCAACTACTAACCAAAGCACTTATTCTATTGAGAGTTAAAATATCCATAAGACCTCATAATATATACACCAGGTGGTATAAACAATTTGAGACTAGCTTCGTAACACCAACAGATGGCAACACTGGGCTGCACACAGTCACAGGAAGCACCGACCTTCATAAGTCGGTATATCAAAGGACATCGTCCGGTGTGCATCGGGAACAGTGCAACTGGTGCTATTCTGACGTGTGCCCTGGTCACAAATCTCTCTTCGCACGTGAGAAACGTGATCTCACTTCCGCTTCCACCCTACTCGCCAAATTTGACTCCTGTGACCTTCGCCCTCTTCCCGAAGATGACCTCGTATTATCAAAACTGGTAGTTAACACCTAGCGAATACATGCTAACTTGCACACAGAGGCAAGAATTAAAGCAAATCTTTCGGGAAGGTCAACATTTACCTCAGAAATGTTGGTCATTTTATAAGACAAGACTTCAACTACAACGTACTCAGACTTAGCTTCAAGTGCTAAGTGGATACTTACATTGAAGAGAGGGGGCTCTTTGGGGTGAGGGTGAAAGCCTTTCTGTGTGCAGGTGGAGATCTCCTCCATGCCGTAGTCAGTTAGCCTGAAGTATCCGGTCCTAAAACAAATGAAACACAAAACATGGTGAACATTCTCTCCCAGACATGTCTAAAATGTGCTTGTTCGGTACAATTTATCTCAGCGAGATGCACCGACTCCTTGAATTTGGGTGAGCAGACGATGGCGATGGCTTCGGGCAACATCAGCTGGTAGGAGCAGTGAGTGTGAAGATCGACGCTGGAGAGGAAGGCCGTCTGGGTCGGGTGAGTCTGAAGGTAAAGACAGAGCGATAAAAACGTTCGCGAGGATTATTTAAGTTAATAAGTTTGTGAATTGCGGTTACGGTGTACAGGAAACTTACATGTATCCAGCCGAGTGTGATGAGGTTGTGCTGGTCCTGCACCAGAAACAGCTCCTCCTCGTTCTCCGTGTCGCAGTAATCAGGACCGCCGCACTGCTTCGGGACGATCAAGTGGGTCACCGTGAACGCGTTCCTCATCTGAAGAGGCAAAGAGAAACCTGGTCACACGGTTTGGAGGAATGATTGTACGCTAGGATTGTGGGGTGTAGAATGGGATTTGGAGCGGTACCAGTTTCCCGCAGAGGATCCCACACGTCTCCACAGATCGCATCGTGTTGCTGTTGGCCAGCTGAAGGAACTTTGTGCAGAGCTCCGCGGGGACGGCGACCTGCCGCAATCCGTCCACCGGCGTACCTGAAGTGGAGATGTGGATCAGATGTGAGACATAGAGAAGAGAGTGATTGAGATCAGATGTGAGACTAGAGAAGAGGGTGATTGAGATGAGAGGGCTTGATATTAAAAGGTCAACTAATTATGGAAGTCACCAATACATAGGTTAGATCGTACTTATAGTATAAAGTATAAAGTAAAAAAGTACTGTATGTAAAATAGTATTGAACTTTATTGCAAAAATTTTGTATATTTTAAATGATGTAATTTTAATTCCCTGGACTTTATAAAGACATTTAAAGATGCCCATTTTAAGCATGACTTTGATTTATGTAAACACTTTAAAATAAGTGTAACATTAAATAAAGTTTTTTAAAAAGTAAATTTTCATGATATTTTAGATAACTTTAGTTAATGCAATATGAGCTAACCTGAACCAGCACGTGGAATTAGTGATTCGCCTCTAGAGGCCGCTCTCGTACTGTACAATAACAGAGGAGCTGGAAAAAAGAAGCCAGGAAAAACTATCAGTATGAATGTTTGCCAATAATCAATAGTTCCAGCAATCAACTATCTGTGCTGATTAATCAGCAAAACTGATTAAACTTCAATATGGAGGAGGACACAAGTAAGATCGGATGTAAGGGTTTGATGCGTGGTTGGAAGTGTGTGTGATGAGATGTGATAGTTTGATTAACGAGTCTCTTACTGCTGCCTGATTTGCTCAGAGAGCCTGGTTTGAGTGAGCGATCGAATGTAGGAACAGCTGGACTCGGTGTGGGCGGTGGCGGTGCCACGTTGTGATCGGTGGAAGGGTATGCCGGGCTCAGGGGTGGTGTAGGAGATGAAGAGTAAGGCGGGGGTGGGCCCTGGACACCAGGGATGAGGGGGGCCTGCTTGGGAGGAGTGACAGGAACGCTGAAGTCGTTCAGGACGCGCTGCCGTTCTCGCTCCAGCTCCTGGCGCCGGATCATCTCCTCGAACACGCTGAACTGCTGCTGCTCCTGCTGCCTCCTCTGCTGCTCCGCCACACGCCTCCTCTCCAGGTCCAGCTCCTTCTGCCTCTCCAACTCACGCTGCACTGCTGACTCTTCCTCCCGCTAACACACACACACACACACACACACACACACACACACACGATAAAAGTATGCAAGCTTAAAAATTTCGAAACCTTCAGGAAGTGAGAAAAATAAATCAAGGAGGAAGGAAGAAAGAAAAGAAGAATAAAATACAAAAAAACTTAACAAAACAAAAAGTACCAGAGGAAAGACAGAATATCTGCAAAGCAAAAGAAAGGAAGGACAAAAAAAATGAAGAAAGAAAGAAACAAAGGCAGGAAGTAAACAGGAAGTGCTGCTGACTAACCAGAATGCAGCATCTTCTGTCCAATTAGAATGTGGAATTCAACACTTGACCAATCAAAATAAAGAATTCAAAACCGTCTGACCAATCACAACACAGAACATCTGACTAATCAGAACTAAAAATAAAATACCTTCAACCAATCAGAATGGAGATCTCAACACACAGTAGGAAAAGCGGTGGTTTATTTTGAAAACGTATTATTGGAATTTTATTCAGCAGTAAAAAAAGGAACACAAAGGAAGCAGGAAATAAACAGGAAGTGCTTCAGCATCTCAGGTGTGACAAACCTTTTTAATGAGATACTCTGCGTACTCTCTCTCATATCTCTTCAGCAGACATTTCTTCAGTTCCTCAGCCTGAGGAAATGCTATCTCCTTCAGTTTCTGCATGGACACACACACACACACACACACACACACACACAGTATTACTGCATGTCCTGAGGTGTAACGAGCCCAAATATTCATGAAACTGAAAAATGAATAGAAAGGTACCTTCAGAGTGTCCTTCTTCTCCGGGATGTTGGATATCTTATACTCGGGATGTTTGGGGAGTTTCTCAATAAAGAGTCTGAGAGAGAGAGAGAGAGAGAGAGAGAGAGAGAGAGAGAGAGAGAGAGAGTAGTATAAATATAAGTATAATAAAAAAAAACATTTTCAAAATGTGAGAAGAAAAAGAAGAAAGAAAGAAAACTGGGAAGGGGGGATGACTGAAAGGAAGAATATTTGTTTAGCACTACAGTGCAGTTATACAGAAAAGTTTCCAAATGATATAACATCATGACCTGTTACTGTACTGGTAATAAACCGAGCAGTGTTTTATAAGAACAGTGTAAGAGTGAGAGAAAGTGGGAGAGAGAGTGTGCAGGAGAGAAAAGTGTGTGGAAGAGAGAGTGTGTGAGAGAAAAGTGTGAGAAAGTGTGGGAGAGAGAAAGTGTATGAAAGTGTGGGAGAGAGAAAGTGTGTGAAAGTGTGTGAAAGTGTGTGTGAAAGTGTGGAGAGAGAAAGTGTGTGCAAGAGAGTGTGCATGAGAGAGAGAGTGCAAGAGAGAAAAGTGTGAGAAAGTGTGTAAGAGAGAAAGTGTGTGAAAGTGTGGGAGAGAGAAAGTGTGTGCAAGAGAGAGTGTGCATGAGAGAGAGTGCGAGAGAAAAGTGTGAGAAAGTGTGTGTGAAAGTGTGGAAGAGAGAGAGAGTGCGAGAGAGAAAAGTGTGAGAAAGTGTGTAAGAGTGAAAGTGTGAAAGTGTGTGAAAGTGTGGAAGAGAGAGAGAGGCGAGAGAGAAAAGTGTGAGAAAGTGTGTAAGAGTGAAAGTGTGAAAGTGTGTGTGAAAGTGTGGAAGAGAGAGAGAGTGCGAGAGAGAAAAGTGTGAGAAAGTGTGTAAGAGAGAAAGTGTGTGAAAGTGTGGGAGAGAGAGAGTGCATGAGAGAGAGTGCGAAGAGAAAAGTGTGTGAGAGGAAAAGTGTGAGAAAGTGTGTAAGAGAGAGTGTGCGAGAGAGTTTGAGAGAAAGTACATGAGATTAAAAGTATGCGTGAGAATGCGAGCTTGTGTGAGGTTGTGCGAAAGCGTGCGAGAGCACATGTTTGAAGGTGTGTAAAACGTGTGTGTAAGAATGCGAGCATGTGTGAAGGTGTGAGACTGTGTGAGCGCATGTTTGCGGGTGTTTGTGTAAGTGTGTGTGAGAATGTGAGTGTGCGATTGAAGTGCGCGTGTAAGAGCGTGTGTGTGCGATATTGCGCGAGCACTCGTTTGAAGGTGCAGGTGTAAAGTAATGCAGGCGTGTGCGAGTGTGTTTTTACGTGATGTATTTGTTGTAGAGGACGAAGGCATGCTCCAGGTTGGCCTCCTCGGCGTAGATGTGCGCCATGCGGATCATCTCCATCCCCGAACGAAAGTATCGGCGGACAGGCACCGCCTCGTTCACCTCCACCGCGCTGCCCTTCTTAGTGAGAGCACGCACTCGCTCCTCCGGGCTTAAACTCACGTCAGCGTGATCCAACATGGCCGACACTCAGCGCCTCACCTGCGTACACACACACACACACACACACACACACACACACACACACACACACAGAGAAGTGATTACGCTATCCCTCATTATGCATCGATGATGTTTTCAGGTATCGTGATACGATATTTTTGTCACATCGCACACCCCTATAAACAATTATATTTCACCTTCTACTTTTTATTACACAGAATAGAGAGACTAATCTCGTTATTCTGGACCAAATGAGCAAAAAGGTGGTCACACACACACACACACACACACACACACACACACACAATGCTAAATAGGGAACATAAGAAGACTAGCGTCTGTACAAAAGGGAACATTGTCAGTATTTGAGCGTGAGACTGAATGTGGGCCGTTGTTTTATCAGGGCCATTTTGCAAAACACATTCCAGGAAGTTGGAGAAAGAAAATGTGAATCACTCCGAGTGCACAGTCTCTCATGCGCACACGTGTGTTCGTCCATACAGTAAGTCATCATCATCAAAACCCAGAATTGTGCCCTTACAGGAAATGATCCACAATGGTGCAGTGAACTACGGATTTACAGTTAACACTCGGGAGGATTATTTTCCACTCCATTCGCATGTCCTTTAAACAAGACCTCAGCATGATGATTGTTAAAATTAAACAATAACCGGCATTAAAAAGCGCAGGAACAAAACCCTGGGATATAGAGAACTATTGAACACCTTCTGACCATTTAAAATGGAGAAAACCTTCTGACCTATCGGAATTAAACTTAAAATACCGTTTGACCAATCAGGATGGAGAATTCAACACCCTGTGGCCAATCTGAACGCGGAATGCAAAAAGAACACTTTCTGACCTATCAGAATTTAAATATCTTTCAGCCAATCAGAATGGAGAATTCGACACCCGCTGACCGATCAGAACGAACAATTAAAACCCTTCTGACCAATCTGCATGAACAATTTCTGACCAATCAGAACGCAGAATTCAACACGTGCTGGCAAATCAGAATGTGGAATTCAGAATACCAAATCAGAATAAAGATCACAGTCTGGTCAATACAAAAGAAAAACTGAACAGCTGACCAGAATGAAGAACATCTTCTGACCAATCAGATTTAAAAATAAAAACATCCTAGCCAATCAGAATGGAGAATTCAACCCTTTCGCTAGGGCAAGGTGTTTACTATTGCAAAATTTTATTTATCGTTATAATTTAAAAAAAAAGGAAATAAAATACAATTTGGTTGTAATACATTTATAACCAAATTATATAAATATAAAAAAAACCATTTAGACAAACTTTAAAAGGCATGGGAGCTGGCCGAGTCCCAAATCCCCTCTCACAGCTAAGGGATGTACACTACATAGTGTGCATATTAAAGGCTTCTAGTGCCTATGTAGTGCACTTCGCTCTGCCATTTGGGATCAGTCCAACTCCAATGTTCAAATAAACCTTTTCGGGTAAAATAATTGCTATCTAGTGCTGCTATAACGTGTGTATATTTTATTTTATCTCAAATTATCTCAAATTTCGAACTTTTATCTTTATAAACAATGTAAATAGACATAAATATAAAAACAAACCCAGTGAACTCTTGAGCTTAGCTAGCTTCTCTATACGAGCGGCTAACGCTAAGCAGCTAGCAGAGCTAATGCTAAGCCGAACAGCTCATTAGCTATAAAACATTATATTAAAAATCTTTCCATTCTGTTTTTTAATAATTATATGAAATAATAAAATCAAGCAGAACAGCGTCCCATGATAAACACACTGGTGATGTTTTCCAGAAAAAACCTCATCACTTCCTGATTCTGCTCCAGAGGGTGGATTCCAGAAAACAAGATTCACTTACCGTCACATAGACCCTGAACTCTCGGCTGATTAAACACACACTAGTTTACTCCCCGTTTTGTTTATTAGCTCCAAAGTGCCTGAGATGAATTTGGGTTAAATGTAACCCAGAGTCAATGCGCGCGCACGGCGAGTACAAACAGACATTTTCAATGGATCGCCGATTTCAGGAGTCACCATGGAAACGGAAGGCGGAAGTAGAAAAAGCGAGCTACTTCCGTAAAACTGATTTGGAGTTTTTGTTTTTGTTTTTGTTTTTTTGTTTTTTTACAGTTTTTCAGTCGCTTTGGAGCGTTTTCTCAAATCATCCTTAATATTAATACACCAGTGCGTGCATTTTCCTCCAAATATTATGTACAAACACACTGGATTTCTTCTGCGAAAGCCTGAACTTTTCTCAAAACCCTCAGTTCATCTCTCAAAAGTAAAGTTTGTGTCAGTGAACATCTCATTCCTACATACCCATCAGAACGAAAAGTGCACAAACACGATCGTCAAAAAAGTTTCGTCGTGTTCTCAGTGTGACGCTGCCCAGTTTCAGTGTTTCTTGATATAAACGATGGTTTTAGATCACAGAGACTGAAAATGCACAAAATATGACCTCCTTCTGTTTATCATCTAAATTTCAGCACAAATTTATGTATTTGATTGGATAATTGATTTATATTGATTGTAACAGGATTCACACTTTTCCTGTACACGTGTGCGTTTGTTTCTTATTTGTTCGATTTTCAGAATGTATAATCCTGTGTTTTGTCTGTATTCAGTCTCAAACTGAAGATTCACCAGATTCACCTTTGACCTGTTTTAGAGAACTGGTTGATCATTGGTTGATCTGATGCCGTTCCCTCGACTTCATTAGTGACAATCTGCACAATTCATTAATTCAACACGTTTAGAATCAGAATCAGGTTTACAGGCTAAGTGTGTTGACACACACAAGGAATTTGGTTCCAGCTGTTAGTGACTCTCAAAGTACAGACATAAAAACACTCTACATTCAGCTTGGACTCTACGAGACAAAACAGACGATGTGAGACAGAACAGACAGTATGAGTAGTAAATAGGGATACAGATTATATGACAGATCAGTGATGTACACAGAGTGTGAGAGTGCATGGAAGTGCAAATGACAGAATTGTGCGTCAGGTATGATAAAGAGTTTACTATAGAACTGTGTACAATATAGAACAGCCGTAGTGTGTGTAACAGATACAGATCATGTGATGACTGACAGTTCTGATGTTAGATGACAGATTCTGACGACTGGTTTAATCATTTTGCATTCGATGACGTATACAGTGAACTGATGCTGAGATGTTTTGGGGGTTAAAACTATTCAGGTGAAACCAGTAGAATATATTTTGATCAACATGAACGACTGATCATGTAGGAAACAGCAGACACTCGTACACAATCCATTAAATGATTCGTTCGTAATTTAATCAAAGCGACAAGAAATGTTTTTATATGATGTGCACGTGTGACTACATGACGTGGAGGAACAGGTAGTTTTGAAAATTTTATTTCTGATCTAAGAAACGCTAATAAAGTCAAGTCAAGTCAAGTTTATTTCTATAGCGCTTTTTACAACAGACATTGTCTCAAAGCAGCTTTACACAAATCAACAGTTAAGGTGAACGGTGTGTGTTTATCCCTGATGAGCAGCCGTGGTGACTGTGGCAAGGAAAAACTCCCTTAGATGTTCTGAGGAAGAAACCTTGAGAGGAACCAGACTCAAAAGGGGAACCCATCCTCATCTGGGTGACATCAAGAGTTTGATCATAAATCTTCCAACAATACAGAACACTGGAGAGTGAGAACTAACATGAGCACTGGAGTATAAGATTATAAGTGATGTTCTTTCTACAGTCTTCTACAGTCTTTATGGTTAGTAGCTCCGAGTTTTATGAGCTCAGCATTTGTGATCATCACAGATCCAGCATCAGCTAATAAAGGTATATGGTTAATGGAATATAAACACATTATAACAACAACAACAACAACAAATAATAATACTGCTGCATCAGTAAAAGAAGAACAGTTGGCTTAGCTTAAAAAAAAAAAACCTGAATAATTGCGTGAGTTTATGAAATTATAAATAAAATATTTTCTCTTCTGATTGTGATGCAAAATTATTTTGGCTCCATAAAATCTCCCTAAATGGCTCCATAAATCTCTTAATATTACTGTAGTAGTGTAGATGATTGGCTACTAATTTATTTGGCTAAATATATAGACACAAAATTATATATATATATATTATATGGCGTAGAATTTATTTTTGTATTAGTTTATTAATTTAACGAAACTTTCCAAACTGTTACTGAAGGCGTGTCATTTACTTTCGATTCTAACCAATAGGAAGAAGGCGTGTGAAACAGGTGAGGGTCCACCTGTGATCAGTGGGATTCCAGGGGGCAGTTTGTCAGACTCAGATACCAACACAAGTGGATTAGTAAAATGTAGGATATTATTACTTATGATTTATTGATGTTTTACAGTTTTTTTTATCAGGGTTTAATAAATGAAACCAACAGTCACCATTTAAAATGCATTTTACAGTCATTGTTTCACTTCTGCATTATGCAGGACTATTTTACTATACTGTAAATCTTATTTCTAACAGTCTTAGATGTTCCTGATGTCTTTATTAGTTGTATTTGTTTGAGAATATACACTGAGTATCTCTGAGCATCCTCACCTATTTGCATTGGAGGATGAAGAGAACACACTTCTGCTGTGACAGAAATGGAAAATACAGGGAGGCCTATAGATGTATGATGCATATAATGCACCCCTTTTTCTCCTTTTCTACATTAGACAGAATTGTCATTTTACAGAATCTGGCTGAGGATGTAGATGAAGATAAGGAATCTTAGCAGTGTAATAAATCTCCTGCAGCAGTTTCTTCTGATGTAAATATTTTGTCTGTGATTGAATTGTAAACTTTATCAATCGTTTTTCGTTATTTTGTCTTTCTAGTTGCCTGCAGAAAAGCTGTACCATGTCCATCTTCAAAGGTAAATAATAAGAAAACAACCCAGTGACATAGAGATGGACTTTATACATCTTTAAATAAATAACAAAAGATGATGATAAAAAAAAGGCTAGATTATGAATTGAACTGCATTAATCTGTCATTTGTTGTTGAATGGTTTATAAAACTATACATTCTAATGTCTTTTTTTTTATTACAGCAAATAAATAAACAATGAACATCCCTTGACTGGTTTTATTTATATTTGATTTGGGGGAAATCATGTCCCCAAATAAGGCGTAAATGAAGGCTGAGTTCATTGTACAGCGCCATCTTGTGGTTAAGTTTGGATTTTCATCAATGCTAACCTTTTTGTTGGTGTTTTTTTTTATGAATTTAATTACTTAAATACAACAATCCGGTATGAAATCTAATCCCATTTTTATAACTTTAAATGTATATTTGTACATTATTTGATATCACAATTCCCGTGCATTATTTCCCACCTGCACGTGTCTGTATATAAGAAGTGTAAAATCCGAAAATCATAAATATTTTTGTACACAGAAGCAAGTTCCTTGTTCTGTGTGTGTGTGTGTGTGTGTGTGTGTGTAAAAATTAATTCTGAGTTGGATGAGAGATTGGATGAAATCCGATTATTGTCATTGTGCAGAAAACAAGTACACTCTTACAGAATATTTATATACACACATTTTGGCCAATAAAAAGAGCATAAATAAATACATGCCTTTTATTTGTTTTATTTTATTTGTTTGTTTGTTGGTGCTCTTTTCAATTTAAGAATTAATCCAAATTTTCTCTAAATACAAAGAAATTAGGATAATTTAATGTGCTGCAAATCAGCTTTATAACTTTATAGCAGCTATAAATAGTTCATCAGTTGAAATTGATATAAAAATTATTATGTTTTTACTTATATGTGACTGAACCAAGTGGAGAGTAAAAGATCTTATCACGCTATAAGGACAGAAGTATGAGGACACCTGAGCTTTGTATGTGCTTCTTCCTGAACATCTTATTCCACATTTAGTTCCCATTTACTGTGAACCTTCACTCTTCTAGAAAGATGTTCCACTAGATTTTGCAGCGACTCATTCAGCCACAAGTGTGTTCTGATTGGGTGAGATGGTGAGGTGAGATGGTGAGGTGAGATGGTGAGGTGGATTTGTGAACAGAAGCCTTGTCATGCTGGACCATGTTTCGAGTCTCCTAATTTAACAAAAGGAAATATTCACGATTCCACTTTCAAAGACGTCCTATACAAGTGTGTCCCAATACTTTTGAACTGGGGTCAGTGTGTGTGTGTGTGTGTGTGAGAGAAAAAAAAAAAAACCTCAAGGAATAATTTTATTTATATTTTATCCAAAAAACAATCATAAAGTAACAAAGGATTCAATGAAAAAAAAAAAAAGAAAAACAGAGCAGAGAGAAAAACTTTCATATTTTCTATCTGATATTCAAAACAATTGTGTGAAGTCTTTTATAGAATGGAACCTGACATCATTATATATATATATTTATATATCTCTCGTTTTTAATGACGTGACAAAAAAAATAACTTCAATCATCTACAGAAAATAGAATTAAAGATAGAAATCCGAGTCCTGAATCAGTGGTTCACCCGCAAACGTGCTTCATCATCATCATCATCATCATCATATGGCTGTGTAAAGTCAAATCGTTGTTTACATTCAAACACGAGCCTCGACATCACACACACACACACACACACACACACACACACAGATTCAAGCAGCACCGATATGATACTTCAACTGATAAACTACAAAAACTCTACGTGTTTCTACAGTGTCGAAGCTGCTGGTTCTTCGCTCCTCTTCTTCCATAGGAGCTTCGGGTTCTCCTCAGATTCAGATCTTTTGGTGCATCGTTTTGTATCTGCAGGACTTAACGAAACCGCAATCACAAATAATTAGCGTAAATTAAATTAATTAAATTAAAAAAAAAAAAAAAAAAGATTAACCTGTAGTGGTCAGTAGAGAGCAGGGTTGTGTGTCCGCTTTAGAGCAGGACTTTACACCCTGAGACTTTCTTTTTTTACACACACACACACACACACACACACACACACACACACACACACACACACACACACTAACCCAGTGTAACAGAGCAGTAAATAATTAGCTGAATCTCTCCACATGTGCTTCTTAACACACCTTATTTTCACATCATTGCACACGTGATGTGTCTGAAGCTGGCTTAGACAAAAAAAAAAAAAAAAAAAGATTAATAATAATAATAATAATAATAATAATAATAATAATAATATAGGGTTGAACGGCAGAGATGTGTTTTTTCTTTTAAACAAAGCTTTATGAGGTCTACGTGCTGCTATCGCACATTGCCACGTCCCGGCCTGCGCAAAGCCGTTCACTTCAGAAACAATTCCTCAATTTTCTACGCTTCTCTTTTGAAGCACATCTCGCCCATCTCCCCCTTTCTACCATGAAAGAACAAACCCCAATATACACCTATAAATCAAGCGCACGTAAACCAAACCGAAAAAAAAAAGATGAACCCGAAAGCGTTAGTGTCGTAATCGGCATTACACGAAAACCTGTTTGAGGACGGACAGGAGGAGAACAGGAAACACACGAGCAACCGTCAATCATGCTGAACCTTCACCAAACAAAACACGACGAGAAGAAGGACCGGGTTGAGTGTTTGAAGTCGCAGCTCGATCCTGCAGAATCACCGCGGAGAATCGGGATGAGTTAATGATCCATCACTGCAAAACACACACACACACACACACAAAACATTTCATAATCAACGTCATCACCACCACTTAATGCTCAGGAACTGGGCCACTGATCCCACCCCACAGGCGGCTCTGCATTTATACAATCATGATTGTTAATGGAAATCACGCCCCCTGCATGGACTCATTAACACCTACAGAAATCATTTCCAGTAAACACAGTTCTCCATGTCATCCACAAATGCTGGTTAAATCCTTCAAAGAAGAAGGCATGCGTGAACATGATCCAGAAACACCACCATCCTTTCTGTTCTGTGGTCAGAAGAATCGAAGTTTTCTTTTTGAAAACCATGAACACTACATCCTACGGAATGAAGAGGAGGGGGACTATCCAGCCTGTGATCAGTGCTCAGTTCAAAAAGCTGCATCTCTGATGGTATGGTGGTGGTGCATTAGTGCCTGTGGAATGGGCAGCTTTCCTACAGAAAACGTCTTTTTCAGGGAAGAACTTGCATGTAGTGTTTGAGAGAGACAATGCCACCCAGAACTCAACACCCTGTGGCCAATCTGAACGCGGAATGCAAAAAGAACACTTTCTGACCTTGCATATAGTGTTTGAGACAGGACACCCAGACCTGTTTAGCAATTAGAACCTTGTATCAGGCACAACATTTCTCCTCCGAAACATCAGCAAGTGGTCTCCTCAGTTCCCAGTTGACAGAACTTGTGACATTACACATGGTTAAGTGAACGGAGTGTGAGTTTAAAGCAGAGCTGCTGACTGGTCTTTAATCCGATTTAATAAAATATTTAATCCTTTAATACTCACATGATGATCAAGTTTCTGATAGTCTGATGTTTTGGGTCTCCGTGAGTACTTCCCCCTTCTGCCCTCAAGCAGAAAAGCAAAGATCTGAAAGAAAGACCAGGTCAGAGTTTATAACAACAGAAATAGTAGTGACTGAAGGCGTGACATCAGCGTGAAGGAAAGTAGAAGCTGAAAGAGAACCGAAAACGGGACTAACCTTGCGCTTGTTGTGGTATCCGATGTACATGATGGCCACCAGCAGAGCGGTGGAGACGAGGTAGGCGAAGAAGTGACTGCTCTCGGCCTCCTTCGAAGGGTTAAACATGACCTGTTTCTTCTCCAGAGAAAATTCCTCGTAATCATTTTCAACATCGTCATCATCGTCATTCATCACCCCACGATGTACATCTCCCCTAACCCCAATGTTACTACCTCCGAATTCCTCATCATCTCCCCCAGCCACGGTTTTAACGTCTCCGAATTCATCATCTCCGAATTCATCATCTCCCTCAGCCACAGTTTTACCATCTCCGAGTTCCTCATCATCTCCCTCAGCCACAGTTTTACCATCTCCGAGTTCCTCATCCTCTCCCCCAGCTACAGTTTTACCATCTCCAAGTTCCTCATCCTCTCCCTCAGCCACAGTTTTACCATCTCCGAGTTCCTCACCCTCTCCCTCAGCCACAGTTTTACCATCTCCGAGTTCCTCACCCTTTCCCTCAGCCACAGTTTTACCATCTCCGAGTTCCTCACCCTCTCCTCAGCCACAGTTTTACCATCTCCGAGTTCCTTCTCATCTCCCCCAGCCACAGTTTTACCATCTCCGAGTTCCTTCTCATCTCCCCAGCCACAGTTTTACCATCTCCGAGTTCCTTCTCATCTCCCCAGCCACAGTTTTACCATCTCCGAGTTCCTTCTCATCTCCCCAGCCACAGTTTTACCATCTCCGAGTTCCTTCTCATCTCCCCAGCCACAGTTTTATCATCTCCAAGTTCCTTCTCATCTCCCCCAGCCACAGTTTTACCATCTCCAAGTTCCTTCTCATCTTCCCCAGCCACAGTTTTACCATCTCCAAGTTCCTTCTCATCTCCCCAGTCACAGTTTTACCATCTCCAAGTTCCTTCTCATCTCCCCCAGTCACAGTTTTACCATCTCCAAGTTCCTTCTCATCTCCCCAGTCACAGTTTTACCATCTCCAAGTTCCTTCTTATCTCCCCCAGTCACAGTTTTACCATCTCCAAGTTCCTCACCCTCTCCCCCAGCCACAGTTTTATCATCTCCACCTTTCACACCATCTCCCTCTTCCACAGCTTTACTTTTTCCATCTTCCTTAACAGTTCCCTTTCCGACTTCCTTACCATCTCCCTCCTCCACAGCGTTACCCTCTTCCCCTTGCTTTACATCCTTCTCTGCGTTGTTTTGTTGTTCTTTATTCAGTTGATCTTCAGGGTTATTGGTAATCTCCTTTTCTGCATCAGGTGCAGCATCTACTGGCTGGGCTTTGATCTTCTTGTTGTCAGTCATGCTGGTTGCTTTGTCCTTACCAACAGTCTGGATGTCAGTCTTTCCTTTATTTTCCTCAGTCTGAACAGTTTTTAGATCTGTCAATTCGGACGTCTTGCTCTTTTCATCCTGGACAGGGACTTTGCTCTTTTTCTCTGTCTGGACGGTCATCTTGTTTGTATCTTTGCCTGTCTGGGTGGTCACTTCTTTGTTTTCATCCGGGTCTTTCTTGCTCTGGGCTCTGGTCTCGGTCCCTGATTCGCCAGTTGTCACATCCCCTCCGGTCTCTGATTGGACACCGGTCTCAGTTTCCACGGTTTCATGTCGAATCACGCCACCTGGAAAAAAGTTGGCAGTTATCCCAGATATCATTTTATTCCTCTGAACAAAACACCTGGTAATTTTTCTGTGGAAACTTCAAGAGCAAACATATTTACATTCAATACAGAGTTTCTAAGAAAAATCACTGCAGTACAAAGAAGATTCCAGAAGCAAAGCACAAACCATCACAGATACTGTTTACACCAAACACAAAAAAACAGACCAGTGGAGGAGAAAAAAGAAACCACTAGGCTTTCTGGTGCACTTCTGTGGTGAGTAACGAGTCCTGTGAGATTCAGAATCAGGTATGTGAGTTTCTTACCTTTCACCATGAACACACAAACACACAGCAACAACACCGACGTTAACAGGAGGCGCATTTGTGACTTTTTTAAGAGACACACGACGGAAAAACAACGTAAACAGTAAATAAATAAAATGTGTATAAATATATAAACACTTCTGAGTAAAGGAAAAACAAGACGAGCAAAAAAACGTAAGCGCGGAATCGTTAGGTTCAGTCGAAGGTGCAACGTCACCAACTTCCGGGTTTGAGGCGGTAGTCGGGGGCGTGGTTTTCTACGTCACCGCCAATTTACATTTACTGAATTTTTTTTTTTCACAAAACTTTTTTTATTTTATTATGTTTTGGAAATGCAGTAAAAAATTACAAAATATAATATATCATATAATATAGAATAATACATATATTATTTACACAATATATATATTATATATTTAGAAAAATACAATATTAAATATTTATATATATATTTAAATAATCTCCACCTCAAAACAATACATGAATAAATTATTTAGAGCTGTTTAAGATTTTTTTTTCTTATTTATAATTTAGAAATTTGTCATTATTATTTTAGCATTATTATTATTTTAATAGTGTAATTTAATGAGCACAATTAACGCTGAGTTTATTTATTTGTTTATTTTAACTAGAACAGTAATAGTTTGTTAAAGTAATTTTTACAGTTTAATAGCGACTATTAATTTGTTTGTTGTAACAATAATTCATGTATTTATTCATTACGTTAATTGTAATAGTAGTAATAATAGTGGAAGGAAGAATTTAAAAAAATGAAAAGATTTTATTTATAAATTATTAATAGTAAATAGTTAATAGTAAATTGTGAATAAATGCATTAATAGACAAAACTGATGTACAGTACCGCTCAAGTGTTACGTTTGGACAAAACTTCTTCTGTGTTTGTTTGTTTTGTTTATTTTTATATTGATTATTTTTAACATCAATACTGAAGACATCAGTATGTTTTATATTTTAGATTGTCCAAAGTAACATTAAGCGTTTGATGACTCATGGATTTCTCTCATGAGATTCACGAGGCCGTCACCTGGAATGGTTTTCAGCTCACTGGTGTGTCTTCTCAAGAGTTTATTTGTGACTTGTCTTGCCTTCTTAATGTGCTTTAGATCATCGGTTGTCTTGTGTAGAGGAA